>NC_091370.1:12003339-12205839 GCF_038502225.1 Cherax quadricarinatus
TGCAGCTGACTGAGCTTAAACGAGGTTGTTTTGTAGTCTTTGTGTGGCTCTGTACTGTGTAGGTCATTGTGTGGGTCTATACTGTGTAGGTCATTGTGTGGGTCTATACTGTGTAGGTCATTGTGTGGGTCTATACTGTGTAGGTTATTGTGTGGGTCTATACTGTGTAGGTTATTGTGTGGGTCTATACTGTGTAGGTCATTGTGTGGGTCTATACTGTGTAGGTTATTGTGTGGGGTCTATACTGTGTAGGTTATTGTGTGGGTCTATACTGTGTAGGTCATTGTGTGGGTCTATACTGTGTAGGTCATTGTGTGGGTCTATACTGTGTAGGTCATTGTGTGGGTCTATACTGTGTAGGTCATTGTGTGGGTCTATACTGTGTAGGTCTTTGTGTTGGTCTATACTGTGTAGGTCATTGTGTGGGTCTATACTGTGTAGGTCTTTGTGTTGGTCTATACTGTGTAGGTCATTGTGTGGGTCTATACTGTGTAGGTCATTGTGTGGGTCTATACTGTGTAGGTCTTTGTGTTGGTCTATACTGTGTAGGTCATTGTGTGGGTCTATACTGTGTAGGTCATTGTGTGGGTCTATACAGTGTAGGTCATTGTGTGGGTCTATACAGTGTAGGTCATTGTGTGGGTCTATACTGTGTAGGTCATTGTGTGGGTCTATACTGTGTAGGTCATTGTGTGGGTCTATACTGTGTAGGTCATTGTGTGGGTCTATACTGTGTAGGTCATTGTGTGGGTCTATACTGTGTAGGTCATTGTGTGGGTCTATACTGTGTAGGTCATTGTGTGGGTCTATACTGTGTAGGTCATTGTGTGGGTCTATACGGTGTAGGTCATTGTGTGGGTCTATACTGTGTAGGTCATTGTGTGGGTCTATACTGTGTAGGTTATTGTGTGGGTCTATACTGTGTAGGTCATTGTGTGGGTCTATACTGTGTAGGTCATTGTGTGGGTCTATACTGTGTAGGTCATTGTGTGGGTCTATACAGTGTAGGTCATTGTGTGGGTCTATACTGTGTAGGTTATTGTGTGGGTCTATACTGTGTAGGTCATTGTGTGGGTCTATACTGTGTAGGTCATTGTGTGGGTCTATACTGTGTAGGTCATTGTGTGGGTCTATACTGTGTAGGTCATTGTGTGGCTCTGTACTGTGTAGGTCATTGTGTGGGTCTATACTGTGTAGGTCATTGTGTGGGTCTATACTGTGTAGGTCATTGTGTGGGTCTATACTGTGTAGGTCATTGTGTGGGTCTATACTGTGTAGGTCATTGTGTGGGTCTATACTGTGTAGGTCATTGTGTGGGTCTATACTGTGTAGGTCATTGTGTGGGTCTATACTGTGTAGGTCATTGTGTGGGTCTATACTGTGTAGGTCATTGTGTGGGTCTATACTGTGTAGGTCATTGTGTGGGTCTATACTGTGTAGGTCATTGTGTGGTCTATACTGTGTAGGTCATTGTGTGGTCTATACTGTGTAGGTCATGTGTGTGGTCTATACTGTGTAGGTTATTGTGTGGTCTATACTGTGTAGGTTATTGTGTGGGTCTATACTGTGTAGGTCATTGTGTGGGTCTATACTGTGTAGGTCATTGTGGGTCTATACTGTGTAGGTCATTGTGTGGGTCTATACTGTGTAGGTCATTGTGTGGTCTATACTGTGTAGGTCATTGTGTGGTCTTTACTGTGTAGGTCATTGTGTGGGTCTATACTGTGTAGGTCATTGTGTGGGTCTATACTGTGTAGGTCATTGTGTGGGTCTATACTGTGTAGGTCATTGTGTGGGTCTATACTGTGTAGGTCATTGTGTGGGTCTATACTGTGTAGGACATTGTAGTGGGTCTATACTGTGTAGGTCATTGTGTGGTCTATACTGTGTAGGTCATTGTGTGGGTCTATACTGTGAGGTCATTGTGTGGGTCTATACTGTGTAGGTCATTGTGTGGGTCTATACTGTGTAGGTCATTGTGTGGGTCTATACTGTGTAGGTCATTGTGTGGGTCTATACTGTGTAGGTGATTGTGTGGGTCTATACTGTGTAGGTCATTGTGTGGGTCTATACTGTGTAGGTCATTGTGTGGGTCTATACTGTGTAGGTCATTGTGTGGGTCTATACTGTGTAGGTCATTGTGTGGGTCTATACTGTGTAGGTTATTGTGTGGGTCTATACTGTGTAGGTCATTGTGTGGGTCTAAACTCTGTAGGTCTTCGTGTTGGTGTATACAGTTTAGGTCTTAGTTTTAAATATAAGCATTTATCCACCTAATTTTAAATTTTTCTCCTTCTTCCTTTTCGTCTTACTTTCCTGTGGAAGCGCTAAACCTGTAAGGCCCATACACTGAATGGTGGAATGAGAGAAACAGTTTGTCTTGTATATATGTTGGTAGAATTGCCGTAAGTAAAAGGGCACAAGCGAAACTTTATCAGGCTTGATAAAGCTCTCCAGGAGCTTCATCAAGCCTGACAAAGCTCCTGGAGAGCGAAACGTTGCCACAATAAAATGTCACATTAGTTTCACTTGTGTCCTTTCACTTTACAGAGTTTGTCTTAGAAAAAACCGGCCCCAGTTCCTAGGATGAAGAGACCACAGTCATCAATTTACCTCCCATAATGGGACTAGCTAAAGCTTTTATTTGGTCATTTTCCTTGAAGGATGAGCTCTTGATCCAAGGAACTAGGGCTGCTCTGTTTGCATGTAGCCTGGATATCTGTTGTTCTTCAGGCGCTATATGACTCCTACTGTTTTAGCGCTTTGTGGTCAATATAAAAGTCGAGTTGGTCAATAGATATATCAGAAATGCTTACATGGTGCAAGGAAGTTAGTGTCAGAAGTGATGTTCTTAAGAGTGATGGCTGCCCGTCTTGTGGTATAATACGTGTAGTATAGTCAACACTACTGGTCTGTATCTTGATCACTTGATCCTTGTTCCTCTCTGTCCTTTTACGAATTCTCATTCGTTCTCTCTCTGTTCTCTCTCTCTCTCTCTCTCTCTCTCTCTCTCTCTCTCTCTCTCTCTCTCTCTCTCTCTCTCTCTCTCTCTCTCTCTCTCTCACACACACACACACACACACACACACACACACACACACACACACACACACACTGGCCTTCTTTTTTTCCTCTCCTCCTTCTCCTCCTTTCATGAACAGGTCTTCTGGAGAAAGAAGAAAAGGAAGAAAATAAAGACAGTGACGAATGGTGAAAGAGAGGACTAGAAGAAATTCAGCAGTGTGTGTGTGTGTGTGTGTGTGTGTGTGTGTGTGTGCGCGCGCGTGTGTGTGTGCGCGCGCGCACGCCACCTTCAGTTCCCTGGCTGCTTCCCTCACCCAGCCCCACACACTCACTCGCCCACTCAACAATCATGACATCGTCTGCTGGCCGTCACACGGCCCTTGTTGTGTTGTCAAACTCGATGCGAGTTTGACAGGATGCTTGGTGCAGCCAGGCACATTGACGCCTCGTGTTCCTCATTAATGGGTCTGTTAAGATACGTCGGCTGTGGCCGAGTGGGTGGCGCACTGGCCATGTGAGTTTTAGGACACATTTGCAGTGGATTCAAACCCCATCTGTTTCGTGGTGGGTGTTAAATATATTTTTGGGTTCCCTTTTGAGGTATTTAAGTATCTTGCTGATGTTCCTGTTTTACTAGTTTGTGCGTGCGTGCGTTCGTGCGTGTGTGTGCGCGTGTGTATGTGTGTGTGTGTGTGTGTGTGTACTCACCTAATTGTGGTTGCAGGGGTCGATTCACAGCTGTGCGTGTGTGCTTGCACATGCATGTGTACGTGTGTGTGAGGGGAGAGATCTGTACTGATTTCTGACATCCAGGGACTCATCGTTAACAGGACTATTTGCCTTCGTTCTGTTAATTCGTTCCTTAACCTGTACGAGTTGCGTGAACAAACGTAACTTTAACATAAGGGCCTGGCATGACGTTTCCTACGAGAGAGTTTAAATCAGTGGACCGTATACGATTACCTCGAATGCACCAATTTGTAAGTGTTTATGTAAGCTTGTACGTGTATGTTTGGGTCTGAAATGACTAATCTCTTCACAATATTCCTTATGGAATAAATCGGTCGTATCTGGCACTGAACATACTATGGAGGAAAAATATCGTTAACGAGGGTCATGTAATTACAATATCAACAAATATTTAAGTTACTGTTCTATTTCGCCTTACGTTCATTTTTAAAGCAGTGCTGAGTTTTCCTCTTCTAAAATGCATGTTACTGAAACTATGATACACAGTACCTTGTTCCTTTCAGCGCAAAGTCAGTTACCTGCTAACGAAATCGCTTCAAATTCTCGTTTACTCGATAAGCATAACGAAAGCGTTTCTTTTTCAAACGTTGCCTAATCACTTGTCAAAATGTCTTCTTGCGTAGCTTTGGCATCAGGTTGGACAAATATATGTGGGTGATTTTGACAGGGACCTGCCTTGCATGGCCCAGTAGGCCTCCTGCAGTGCTCCTCCATTCTTATGTTCTTCCGCTAACGCAGCAATACCAACAACTTTACAGGAAAGTTCTTTAAAATATTACACAAAGTATTTAACATATGGCTTTCCAGTTTCACTCTAACTTAACACTTTTAAAACGCCACAAGTTTACTAAATCGCAGCCAAAAGAAAAAAAACTAAAAAATGACAAAATCGCGATGCACAAAAAAAAAGTTAAAACTCAGTTAAATCTCAAGAGATTTTTTTATGTCGCTAAATATGTATTTTAGTTACTTTTTTTAATTACCAAAGCTATAAGCCTTTATCAATTTTTTTTAACTTAGCCTTAACCTAAGTCATATTTATTTAAAACTCTCCATTTAAAATGCGTTATTAAGAACTCTGCAGTTAAAACTCTCCATTTAAAACTCTCCATTTAATTTCTCCATTTTAAACTCTCCATTTTAAACTCTCCATTTTAAACTCTCCATTTTAAACTCTCCATTTTAAACTCTCCATTTTAAACTCTCCATTTAAAACTCTCCATTTAAAACTCTCCATTTAAAACTCTCCATTTTAAACCCTCCATTTTAAACTCTCCATTTAAAACTCGCCAAATAAAGTCATCCCCCGTGCTCAAGACCAGTTCTCACATAACAAAAAAATAACTTAACACGAACGAAAAAAGAATGTCGAACAATTTAAGGCCCCCAAGCCGCCGTATTGTGCCTTCACGAGAAAACAATCCCACCCGTACGCCAGGCCATTGGCGTCAACGACAAGCCATTTATCTTCAAATTTGGCCTTCTTTTTTGTTGACTGACTTAAGTTATCGACCCTTCCGAAATGAGTTTTTCTGTGCAAATATATATTTTACACCTTTCTTCTTCAAAACTTTATTTAATGTTGGCCAGATTGATAGAAAGTATGTACCGATGGTTTGTAAATGAGCAGCTCCCGTGTTTACATTTTTAGAGGTGGGTGATGCATTTTCAGCTTTCTAGCTTCCTGACAGTAACACAGGTCTGTGGATGCTTACAGTGACACAGATCTGTGGATATTGGCAGTGACGCAGGTCTGTGGATACTGACAGTGACACAGATCTGTGGATGCTGGCAGTGATGCAGGTCTGTGGATGCTGGCAGTGACGCAGGTCTGTGGATATTGGCAGTGACACAGGTCTGTGGATGCTTACAGTGACACAGATCTGTGGATATTGGCAGTGACGCAGGTCTGTGGATAATGGCAGAGACGCAGGTCTGTGGATCCTGACAGTGACACAGGTCTGTGGATGCTGGCAGTGACGCAGGTCTGTGGATGCTGGCAGTGACACAGGTCTGTGGGTACTGGCAGTGACGCAGGTCTGTGGATACTGGTAGAGACGCAGCCCTGTGGATGGTGGCACTGACACAGGTCTGTGGATACTGGCAGAGAGACAGATCTGTGGGTGCTGGCAGTGACACATGTCTATGGATGCTGGCAGTGAGACAGGTCTGTGGATGCTGGCAGTGAGACAGGTCAGTGGATGCTTACAGTGACACAGTTCTGTGGATGCTTACTGTGACACAGATCTGTGGATGGTGGCAATGACACAGGTCTATGGATACTGGCTAAAACACCAAGAGAACTTTCGTGAAAATATACCAAAATTGATTACTATACCTAGTTTGGTGAATCTTATTATAGCCAGGTGGCCCAGTGGCGTGCGCACTGGCCTGAGAGTTGACTCACTCGCCATGGGCTCAAACTCCACCCGTTCCGTGGTTTGCTTTCTTTCACAAATAGGTGACACAGTTGTCTCAATCAGTCATGGAAATTGTGCATCTAGATGTTGAACCTGTATCTTGGTAGCGTCTTCAAGATAAGGCCGACTGTATCGTGATTATTTACACTCATTCGATTCTGTCGATTTATAGGCGGAATTGAACAATCGGCTCACATGTTGAGCATCCGTGGTTCGATTCCCGGTACAGGTAGAAACATTGAGTGTGTTTCCTTACACCTGCTGTCCCTGTTCACTGAGCAAGTAGGTACCTGGTATGGGTCACGTCCTGGGGAACAAGATTAACCTAAGTTGCCCGAAATGCTCTGAATAACCAGAGGCTTTATATATAACATATCACTGATGTCAGCTGTGGTCTGTTAAAATTGCACCATTTGCTTGTAGAAATAAAGTTATTATTATTATTATTATTATTATTTTTATTATTATTATTATTATTAATCACTAGATAATAGAACCGGGTCTACCTTAACCAGTTTACGTTTCGCCTTTGCTCTCCAATTAGGAATGACACACCTCACGGCGTTCTCCATTCGCCGACAGCCTGTTCTGGAGCCATTTCAGTTCTCTGAGGGGAAGTTGAGTTGAGGGAAAAGACTTTACTAGTTTTCTCTGTTGTCACGTTTTCTCTATCTGTACACTTGCCTTTTGGAGACAAATGGTACAAAGTCGACAAGTGATGAAGAGAAACAGAATTGCAGGGAGATTTATTGAGACGGTTCGTTTGCGGACAGGCTTCAATCTTTATTTTCCACGCCTGTCTTTTGGTTTCTCTCTCTCTCTCTCTCTCTCTCTCTCTCTCTCTCTCTCTAAAACTATTGCAGCTAGAGCTGGTGTACACAAGTCATCATTTCCAGAGTAAAGCTTCTTCCATTATGGATCAGTTTGTTTACCCCGGGGCTTCGCATCGGCTCCAGAATAGATCATTTATTCTCAGTGACCAATTTATTTCGCCAGGTAATTTATTCAAGACAGGTGATATATCATTCTTCAAAAAGGTAATGGTTTTTGCACGCAAAAAAAATCTGATCGCGCGATTGAGACGATTAAACATAAATTTGCATTTTGTTTGTCTAATTTTTTTTTCAAAATTTTAGCTGTAACGATTATTAACGTATATATACTGGTAGATACTCACTTCCATGCGTATACCAGTGAAAAATTCAAACTTCTCTATGAATATACAAAGAGAAAAACGCATTTATGTGTATATAGTGAAAAATAAACACGTCTGTATATACTTCTAGGCGTATATACATGAAGAGTGATCGCTAACACTCTGATCAACGAAGCAGTAGTAAGGAGACGGAGAATCGAGTCTTCACAACCCCTTGCGTTGAATAATCAACATGGTTTAGGTCGCTGTGGCATACAGTCCGCGATGAAGCTACGCATTTGCAATTATTTTCCTCCAAGGAGGTGACCTATATATGTGAGCAGAGGTAAGAGGTGTCAGGAGACTTGATTGTCTCGCAGGCCCGGAGGTCGAACCTGGGACCTTTCAGTTGTGAGGTGTATGCTACGGTGTACTGTAAAGGGGATGGGTGAGAGGAGTGAGATAACGGAGGGACAGCAAGCTTCCAAGACACGATAATTGCATTTCTGACCTGTTTGTGTGTGTGTGTGTGTGTGTGTGTGTGTGTGTGTGTGTGTGTGTGTGTGTGTGTCACCTATATGTCCTTTCTTATATAAGATTGCAGGAGTCGATTCACAGCTCCTGGTCCCACACCTTCGATGGTCGCCACTAGGTCCACTCCTGGCTACAAGAGCCTTGTCGTACGTCTTCTTAAAACTATGTATGGTTCCCGCTTATACCACTTTCCTCTCCAGATTGTTCCACTTCCTGACAACTCTAAGACTGAAGAAATATTTCCTAACATCCCTGAGACTCATCTGAGTTTTCATTTTCCAGCTGTGTCCTCTTGTTCCTGTTTCCACATCTGTGACACTGCTCTCTCGCATCTTTCTCACTTCTTTCTGTTCCTTCCCTTCTCTCTCTCCTTTTGCTTCCGCTTGAGCTAATGTTCTTTAAAGGTGACTATCTTCTGATGTCATTCTGTGAGCGATAATACACCAATATCTCTGACATCAACTCACTGTGCTAGTTTCTAAGTGCCGCTGTTCTTTTTTTTTCTGAATGTTTTTGTCATTGTATATTCTTACAAGTGTGAATTTTATAGACTAAAAGCTGTTAATTGTTATTATTTGATTATATAATTACGGGGAAGCATTACGTACACATATAAGGGGCCATGATGGCCCTGAAATATGAGAATTAGGTCTGGTCTAAGAAAGTGAAGGGTAGCTCCAATTATTTGGCTGAAGGGCCTCTCTTCAGCATCAAGGGCCGCGTTGAGGGGAGACGTCATCAAATGCCTTTGACATCAAAGGCTTTATAAGTGAAGAAAACCATTGAAATTGTCAATGAGATGAGAGTACATATGAAGACAACAGTTCCACAATAAGCGTTTATTAGGACAGCGTTTCGCTCTGTGCAGCATAAAACTTTGCACGCTTGTTGGCATTACACCGTTTCACCCTGAAGGTAGTGAACAGGATCGAGACGTCCTCGTAACACTGCACGTTTCGAGCATTATTTTTTTATTAACATGTTAACCGTTTCCCACCAAGGCAGGATTACCTGTAAAAGAAAAACTTTCACCATCATTCACTCCATCACTGTCTTGTTAGAGGCGCGCATACACTACAGTTATAAAACTGCAACATTAACACCCCTCCTTCAGAGTGCAGACACTGTACTTCCCATCTCCAGGACTCGAGTCCGGTCTTCCGGTTTCCCTGAATCCCTTCATAAATGTTACCTTGCTTACACTCCAACAGCACGTCAAATCCTAAAACAAAATATTGTCTTCATTTGCTTTGAACATGCATCAATAGCAGGGATCAATAGCAGCAGCTGTGGTGACTTTCTCACATCAGCCGATTATTCCAGTTCATGGGCCAACCCTCGGTTTCTGCCATCCTTGAAGTGGTCAACCACAACACATTTGAACCAAAAGTTTGAGTTACTAACACTTGGGTATTTTACACTAACCGTTTGGTTCACAATGAGTTTGCAAGTAAATAAAATAACAAAACATGCGAGCAGTTTACATTGGAACATGAACGAATCAAACAATGAAATCAAAGCATTCAAGACAAAAAAAATATAAACACTAAAATAAAGAAAACACTCATGACAAGAACAAAACAAAACCACCAAACAAATTAAAACGGAAACCCACCAAACAGAAAAATCTCAAACATCACTAAAACAGAAAAAAACTCTCAAAACACCACCTCAAAACAAGAAAAAAAAACCCTCAAAACATCACCTCAAAATATAAAAACAAAACAGAAAACACCACCTCATGACAAGAACAAAAACAAAACCATCTCAAAACAAAAAATAAAAAACGGAAAACACCACCTCAAAACAAGAAAAAAAAACCTCAAAACATCACCTCAAAAAATAAAAACAAAACAGGAAACACCACCTCAAAACAAGAACAAAATTAAAACAAATCACCCAAAAATAAGAAAAATATAAAAAAAAAAAATACCACCTCAAAACTAGAACAAAATGGAAAACAAAATAACACTTCCCCACCACCTCAACAACAACAACAACAACAACAACAACAACAACAACAACAAACAAACACACTTCAATAACAAACGCAGAGTTGCCCAACACGAGCTGGGAACTATGATGGGTGACGTAGGTGCTCCTATTACGAAATCTGCTAACGTACTCGCGTTTTATTTCTCATTTTCGTGTAGTTATCACGAAATATTTCACCTACGTAACATGACCTGATGTTTCACCTACGTAACAATGTTTCACCTACGTAATATTTACCTAATGTTTCTCCTACGTAATATTTACCTAATGTTTCACCTACGTAATATTTACCTAATGTTTTACCTACGTAATATTTACCTAATGTTTTACCTACGTAATATTTACCTAATGTTTTACCTACGTAATATTTACCTAATGCTTCACCTACGTAATATTTACCTAATGTTTCACCTACGTAATATTTACCTAATGCTTCACCTACGTAATATTTACCTAATGTTTCACCTACGTAATATTTACCTAATGTTTCACCTACGTAATATTTACCAATGTTTACCTACGTAATATTTACCTAATGTTTTACCTCAGCAATATTTACTAATGCTTCACCTACGTAATATTTACCTAATGCTTCACCTACGAATTTACCTAATGCTTCACCTACGAAATTTACCAATGTTTACCTACGAAATTTACCAATGTTCACCTACGTAATATTTACCTAATGTTTCACCTACGTAATATTTACCTAATGCTTCACCTACGTAATATTTACCTAATGTTTCACCTACGTAATATTTACCTAATGTTTCACCTACGTAATATTTACCTAATGTTTCACCTACGTAGTATTTACCTGACGTTTCTCCTACGTAACAACGAGATGTTTCACCAACGTAAAATTTACGTCATGTTGCGCCGCGATATCGTAGACTTCTGCTAGGGTGTCGGAGAGGATCTAGAGAGAACCAGCGACTGTGTACGGTGTCAGGGATGCCACACCAGCGCCACTTTTCCTAAGTGCCTGACTGACGGTGTGTGACGAGGTGGGGAAAATGATTTCTCTCTCTCTCTCTCTCTCTCTCTCTCTCTCTCGCAGACACTCTCTCTCTCTCTCTCTCTCTCTCTCTCTCTCTCTCTCTCTCTCTCTCTCTCTTTCTATCTATCTATCTATACGGTGTCTTGGATCATCAATGATTTGAGGAGCTTCGCTTCTGCATTCCTGCATAAATCGTTTAGAAAATTTCGGTTTAGCGTTTTCTAATGATAATAATGAAAATGATAATAATATAAAATCATTGGGGAATTTCAGTATAAAGAAAATCACTGCTGTTACGTATCAAAAATTATTATAAATTACTTTTTTATTAACATATCGGCCGTTTCCCACCGAGGCAGGGTGACCCGAAAAAGAAGAATCACTTTTATCATCATTCACTCCATCACTGTCCAATCATCTCTTATCATCCATGCACATTCAAACATCTTAGCTTTATAATGTCTAAGTATTATTTCTAGTAATTTATACTAACCAGTATCACCCACTGATGTGAGCATGGAGCCCGCCCACCAGCCCGCCCATCTGGCCCGCCCACCAGCCCGCCCATCTGACATTTACACGAGGTTGAATAATACAGGTAGGCGAGACCTCTTGTGACATTTGACTCCCTACCTAATCGCCTTGCTTACCTCTCCTGTGTGTGTGTGTGTGTGTGTGTGTGTGTGTGTGTGTGAGGTGTACTCACCTAGTTGTGATTGCAGGGGTCGAGTCACAGCTCCTGGCCCCGCCTCCTCACTGGTCGCTACTAGGTCACTCTTCCTGCTCCATGAGCTTTATCATACCTCTTCTTCGAGCTATGTATGGATCCTGCCTCCACTACATCACTTCCCAGACAACTGTATTTTTGTGTGTGTGTGTGTGTGTGTACGTACGTATGTGTGTGTACGTATGTAGAACACATTCACAATCACGTGTTCCAGTGTGCATCTGTGTCCTTCCTGAAGCCATTAAGTGGTAGCCAATCACGTATCTTAGAGACCCCGTCTCCCCCGTGTCCTGGATATGGGTGTCCTGTCTCCCCCGTGTCCTGGATATGGGTGTCCTGTCTCCCTCGTGTCCTGGACATGGGTGTCCCGTCTCCCCCGTGTCCTGGACATGGGTGTCCCTTCTCCCCCGTGTCCTGGATATGGGTGTCCCGTCTCCCCCGTGTCCTGGATATGGGTGTCCCGTCTCCCCCGTGTCCTGGATATGGGTGTCCCGTCTCCCCCGTGTCCTGGATATGGGTGTCCCGTCTCCCCCGTGTCCTGGACATGGCTGCCCCGTCTACCCCGTGTCCTGGACATGGCTGTCCCGTCCCCCCCGTGTCCTAGACATGGCTGCCCCGCCCTGCCGAGCTACCACCTCCTCTCACTTTAATACAAGCCAAGACTGCCATGTGTATGCTCTCTCTCTCTCTCTCTCTCTCTCTCTCTCTCTCTCTCTCTCTCTCTCTCTCTCTCTCTCTCTCTCTCTCTCTCGTACTAGGGTTTTTAAACCTTGGGTTTAGGGTTTTACACTAGGTTTTACACACGATTTGCTTTAAACTTGATTTTTTATTGATTCGTTTTTTTTCAGGAGTTTTACACGTGACTTTCACACTTTGATTTACATTTATATTTTACACTTGAGATGCATAAAAAAGTATGTGAATTTTTTGACTTTTTCAAATTTTTTTTTTCTAAGTTTGCTATTGCAATATTTGTTGCAATTGTATATATATATATATATATATATATATATATATATATATATATATATATATATATATATATATATATATATATATATATATATATATATACAGTTTAGGGCACAGATGGATAAAAGACTAACAAACTAATTTTTATTGGAACAACGTTTCGCTCTGTTTAGAGCGAAATGTTGTCTGAAATAAAACTTGTTCTGCAGATTGCGTTGTTGGGCCCGAAAAGCCAGTTACTCAAGAAATATATACTCCTTGGTAATGATATTATTGAAAAACCAAGAAGAGATGCAGATGGCTGCCCGTCTTGTGGTTTAATAACTACTTAATGTATACGAAGGTCTGTCTAGTGGCACCAAGTCGAAGTAGGACGGGTCACGACTAGAATGACTTTGCACTTTCCTTTCTCTGTTTACTCTCCCTCTCTCCCTTCATTCAAACACTCTTTCTCTCCCCTTCTTCCTTATTCACCATTTATTCTCCCTTTCACTCTACTACGAACTGCTGCTGCTGCCTCTACTACTAATACTACTACTAACTACTACTACTACTACTATCATCTTTTACGCATTCGTCTGTTATCTACGCCATTTACTACTTACCTTCCTTTCTGTGTACAACTCTTGTCTATATACTCTTTGGAAAAGAATTCCAGTCCTCCAGTATGTCTCCACTATATCCCCTATACCTCCAGTCCTCCAGTGTGTCTCCACTATATCCCCTATGCCTCCAGTCCTCCAGTGTGTCTCCACTATCCCCCCTATACCTCCAGTTCTCCAGTGTGTCTCCACTATCCCCCCTATACCTCCAGTCCTCCAGTGTGTCTCCACTATCCCCCCTATACCTCCAGTCCCCCTGGGTTTGGTTGTTGTGGTGCCAGTAGTGGCGCTAGTGGGAGTGCCAGTAGTGGCGCTAGTGGGAGTGCCAGTAGTGGCGCTAGTGGGAGTGCCAGTAGTGGTGCTAGTGGGAGTGCCAGTAGTGGTGCTAGTGGGAGTGCCAGTAGTGGTGCTAGTGGGAGTGCCAGTAGTGGTGCTAGTGGGAGTGCCAGTAGTGGTGCTAGTGGGAGTGCCAGTAGTGGTGCTAGTGGGAGTGCCAGTAGTGGTGCTAGTGGGAGTGCCAGTAGTGGTGCTAGTGGGAGTGCCAGTAGTGCTAGTGGGAGTGCCAGTAGTGGTGATAGTGGGAATGCCAGTAGTGGTGCTAGTGGGAGTGCCAGTTAAGGTGCTTTACGAGTGCCTAGGAGGAAGGTTTGCCTGAGACCTCTTAGAGAAAATGAGTCGTTTTCACTAAATGAATATTGAAAACTTAATGAGGGGCCACAGCCCCCCTTATTGTGTGTGTGTGTGTGTGTGTGTGTGTGTGTGTGTGTGTGTGTGTACTCACCTATGTGTGGTTGTAGGAGTCGATTCACTGTTCTTGTGTGTGTATGTACTTATTTGTGATTGAAGGGGTCGAGTCACAGCTCCTGGCTCGGCGTCTTAATTTGCCGTTACAGGTGGAAAGTGAAAGGATGAAGGAAGAGGGGGTAGAGGAGAAGTGGAGGAGGGAGATGAAGGACTGAAGGGGAGGAAGCGGAGGTAAAGGAGAGAGGCGGAAGAGAGGTGGTGGAGGTTATCATTATTGAGAAGCTGTCACTGTGCCTGAGGGACAACTTGGCACCCACCACACACACACACACACACACACACACACACACACACACACACACACACACACACACACACACACACCCATGAGCCACGCACCGAGACTCGACCCCTTCAACCACATATAGGTGGATATACAAAAAAAGGAAACCAAAGTGTCTATCGACAAGTGCTTTTGACAAATGGTAAATGACTCGCTAGGCGGCAGAAGACGGCGGAGAGCGACGCCAAAAAACAAGTAAAAAAAAAAAAAAGGTCGGAGAAGGGAAGACAAGATGATAAACCCAAGGGAAACCCAGTGGAGGGACGAGGGTATATACACCGAGAAGTATGTATCTTTCAGGGTATATACTTCGATAAGTATCTTTCAGGGTATATTCACCGAAAAGCATGTATATTTCAGGGTATATGCACCGAAATATATGTATCTTTCAGGGCATATACATTGAAAAGTATGTGTCAGGGTATATATATATATCGAGAGGTATGCATCTTTCAGGGTATATATATATACCGAGAGGTATGCATCTTCCAGGGTATATATAGCGAAAGGTATGCATCTTTCAGGGTATATACACCGAGAGGTATGCATCTTTCAGGGTATATACACCGAGAGGTATGCATCTTTCAGGGTATATACACCGAGAGGTATGCATCTTTCAGGGTATATACACCAAAAGTTAAGTATCTCTCAGTGCATATACATTGACTCTTCTGTCCTAATAATTGAAATGAAGCTAAAGGGGACAAGATAGAAGTGAGGGGAAAAATAGCGAAGAAAATGCAGAATAGGGCAACGAGGACTCTGGCAACGTAAGTGACAAGAGACGGAACCTTGACCAAGTCAGTAAGTCAGACAGACACCATGAAAGATGACAATTGAAGACAAATCTGATTCAATTCTTCCACTCCTTTCCTCTTCCTGGCGGAATTACATCAGCACTGTCCACTCTGATATCACCACGACCAGCACCACGACCAGCCCATTCTTCAACAGCACCAGCCACCAATACTTTCACCAATTACCGCCACCCCACCTTTAAATAATAACCACTATCCTCCAAAACCACCACCACCACCACCACCAAGAAGCATAAACCACAACCACTACTCTCCAACATCAACTGCTTCACTCTCCATCAACACACCGGCTCAACTACCCACTCTTACAAGGTTGGTTAATGGGGAGTAAAGCCTCTCTAGTACACCAGGGTCATTAAGACTGCGCGTTACCTTTTCACCACCAGACAGGAATATTTTAATCTCCAAAATAGGGAATGGGGTAAACTTTCAGCATATATTCGCTGAGAAAAGTATGCCTCTCAGTGTATATATGCTGTGCTCGAACTTATAAACCATCCATACTTCATTTACGAGGTGAAACTAAATTTCAAATTTAGTAAGCATATTCACTCTCAAATAGAAGTAATGAGCTACAAAGACTAATAAGGGGAAGGGAAACTTGATGTGATAGGAATCACAGAGACGTAGCTAATAATCCTAAGTAATGTACTATTCCCAAGAAGATACCAGATGATGAAAAAGAAATGGGGGCAGATTATTATTATAATCATGGGGGAGCGCTAAACCCGTAGGATTATACAGCGCATGTAGGGGGGGATGGAAGGTATTCAGGCTCAATTCAGGGAACTGGAGCACAGGTCCAATTCCCTAGATCAAGAGCCCCTCACCAGCGTCAAGGAACCTCCCTTGAGGGGAATGGAGGCAGAGAAGGAGTAATTTTTCTGGTTAAAAACCGATGGAGTTTAGGTAATCGGTTTATGGAAATTAAACCCTGTTTACACAAGGGCCATTAAAGGCTCATGTCACTTACTCACCACCAGTCAAGAGCACACTTCAGCATGGCTCCAAATTGGTGATATATTCCTAACACCTCCACCCTACACCTCCACCCTACACCTCCACCCTACACCTCCACCCTACACCTCCACCCTACACCACTCTACACCCCTACACCTCCACCCTACACCTCCACTCTACACCTCCACCCTGCACCTCCACCCTACACCTCCACACAAAACCACTCTACACCTCCACCCTACACCTCCACCCTACACCTCCACCCTACACCTCCACCCTACACCCCTACACCTCCACCCTACACCCCTACACCTCCACCCTACACCTCCACTCTACACCTCCACCCTGCACCTCCACCCTACACCTCCACCCTACACCACTCTACACCTCCACCCTACACCTCCACTCTACACCTCCACTCTACACCTCCACTCTACACCTCCACTCTACACCTCCACTCTACACCTCCACCCTACACCTCCACTACTTCCTGCGTTTCCTTCCTCAGTATGAATGGTAATGTTGACACAAGAATGTAGGTGAGAGAAGACAAGTCTCCTCAGATCGCAAGTACTGACAGATTCTTCTGCTTAGGGCTCTTCTGTTGCTCTTTCCTGCTCCTTTACTTTCTTCTCTTTTGCATTTTGTTTACATAATTATTAGCTGCTAAGTTATTCTCATCCTCTGTTTCTCTTTCTCGTTCTCTTACGCCTCTTTATCCTCTTCCTTTTCCCCCTCCTCCTCTTCCTCTTTGTTTTCTTCGTGTCCTGTCTTCATTAGCAGATTTCAGCACCTGGTTCCTCTTCCAGGTTCTACCTCCTCTCTTCCTCTCTCCCTTCCTCTCTCCCTTCCTCTCTCCCTTCCTCCCTCCCTCCCTGCCTGCCTCCCTGCCTCCCTCCCTGCCTCCCTCCCTGCCTCCCTCCCTCCCTCCCTGCCTACCTCCTTCCCTCCTCACTCCTCTACAATTTTAACGCCCATAACTTCTCCATTAAACTAGACTGCTTCTCTGGTGGCTTACTGTGCCACTCTCCTCTTATTCCTCTTCCACAGTGCCTCATCGCGCCGCTCTCCTCTTCTCTTTAACTGCCTCCCTCCTTGCCACCCATTCCTTCTCTTGTTCCTGCTTTTCATACTGCTCTTCTTCCTTCTCCCTTTCCCGCTCTTCCGTCCCCTCCTCTTCCTCCTCCTCCGTCTCTTCTTGCTCCTCCTCCTCCTCCTACTTCAGAGTAGTAAACAAGTTGGACAAACTGAGGAATGACATCTGAATTAAATCAGTTCACAGCTTTAACAGCAAATACGACAGAGTTGGTCAGCCAACAGAAAATTAATAGGGGGGCCCAAGAACTGGATCTCAACACGTGTAAACCCAACTACTTAACGATGCGCGCGCGCGCTCACACACACACACACACACACACACACACACACACACACACACACACACACACACACACACACACACACACACACACACACACACACATTCACACATATACACACACATTCACACATATACACACACATTCACACATATACACACACACTCACACACACACACACACACACACACACACACACACACACACACACACACACACAAACACACATACACAAACGGCCAGGAGCTGTGACTCGATCCCCGCAACCACAACTAGGTGAGTGCAACTAGGTAAGTATACACACACACACACACACACACACACACACACACACACACACACACACACACACACACACACACACACACACACACACACACACACACACGCACGCACAGGAAGGAAGGAAACAATGGTAATGGTACATGACGAGGTGTCAGGGTGGGCTCCTGTAACGAACGGGATTCCGCACGGGCCGGTCTTAGGGCCGGTACTGTTTCTGGTATATGTGAATTACATGACGTAAGGGATAGATTCAGAGGTGTGTCTGCAGACGACGTGAAGCTAATGAGAAGAATCCAAGGGGATGAGAATCAAATAGAACTACAAAGGGATTTGGACAGGCTGCAGGCCTGGTCCAACAACTGGCTCCTGGAGTTTAACCCCAAGTGCGAAGTCATGAAGCTTGGGAACAGTCCAAGAAGACTGTAGAGTACAGGCTATGGGGACCAAAGACTTCAAACCTCACTCAAGGAAAAGAATCTTGGGGTGAGTATAATACCGAACACATCTGAGGCGCACATCAACGAAATAAATGCTACAGCATATGGGGCTTGGCAATCGTAAGAATAGCGCTTAGACACCTTAGCAAGGAATCGTTCAATATTCTGTACACCGTGTACGTCAGGCCCATATTAAAGTATGCACCACCAGTTTGGAACTCACACCTGGTCAAGCACGTCAAGAAATTAAAAAAAAATGAAAAGGTTTACAACAAGACTAGTCCCAGAGCTAAGGGGTATATCATACGAGGAGAGGTTAAGGAAAATCAGCTTTACAACACTGGAGGACACGGGAGATAGAGGGGACATAAAATAGTGAGAGGAATTGACAAGGTGGCTAGGGACAAGGTATTTCAGAGGTGAGACACAGCAACAAGGGGTCACAGCTGGAAGCTGAAGACTCAGATGAATCACAGCGAGGTTAAGAGGTATTTATTCAGTTATAGAGTTGCCACGAAATGGAACAATCTGGAGAGAGATGCAGTGGAGGCAGGATTCATACATAGCTTTAAGAAGAGATATAATGAAGCTCATGGAGCAGGGAGAGAGTGGACTTAGAAGCCATCAGTGAAGAGGCGGGGTAAGGAACTATGAATTGACCCCTGCAACCACAAATAGGCAAGTACACACACACACACACACACACACACACACACACACACACACACACACACACACACACACACACACACACACACACACACACAAATATTCATTCCAATGGTGTCTATGCCTGAATGTCTGAATGAATCTGAGATTCGGAATTAGACTACAGCGTCTAAGACATGGAAACCCTTAATCCTGAAGGTCCTATAGATCTGCCGAGTAAGAAGATTGGAATCTGATGCTCATGAAGCATAAAACCGTCCTTTTAAACCTGAACTTAAACCTACATTAGACTTCAGCTTCCATAGCTTCCTATACAGATAAAACTTTTATTAACGACGTTTCGCTCGTTAATGAAAACCGCTTTATTTACAGCCTGTCCTTTACTCAGCCTCTTAGAGCATACCAGTGATAGACTTTTGGAATAGACAAGTGGAAGACAGAAGAACCGCTTTCAGCTCTCAAGGGAAGTTTGTCTTTAGAAGCCTCTTATCAAACAGTTAAAATCCTCTTAAACGACTACATTAATCGTGGTTGGAGCATATATTATTTTGCTTCTATTTATGGCGAAGCGTTAGACCAATAAGGGTCCTACTACTCTTGAGGAATGGGAGACAATTAGGCTTGGTCCAGAGGAGAGAGTGGCTGCATTTTCTTGGATTATGAGCCTTTCAACGGCAGAGACAAGAATTTGAAGACTCCTTGCATAGTGCAGATGGTCAAGAAGGCTAAATTATTGTCTGAAGGTGATTTATGTGAAGCAGTGTTCGTCTGTGATATCCGTCTGTGATATCCGTCTGTGTCATCCGTCTGTGTCATCCGTCTGTGTCATCCGTCTGTGTCATCCGTCTGTGTCATCCGTCTGTGTCATCCGTCTGTGGGTCCTCTAAAGACCGAAAATTGTGGTCTTCAGGCGGAGGAAATTCGCTTTCGTATCCGCCAGCAGCCATGTTTTTCCACTCCAGGCGAGATCTGGAACCCACTCCAGTGTTATGTTTACCAGTGTGGGGCGGGAAGTTGCCAGACAGCCTTCACCTCCTCCAGATAAGGAACTAATGTATGTTTTAGAGAGTGCAGTGCAACTTACAGACGTCCCAGTCTCTTCTATCCTCCTACCCACTACATTGCTCTCTTGGGCTGTTGTGAAATATTGAGACTGTCTTTAGTTCCTTGTTTGTGAGAAATGAGAGAGTGCGAAATCAAGGCAGAATGTTGGGATTAGGAGTTCTCTAGGAACCCAACACAGCAAGCTGTGTTGGGTAACACGTGCCTTCAAGAGGCGCCTTGATTATGGTTAAGGGTTCCTGATTTAATGCTATGCTTTTATCCTTTCCTTTATCAACCTTGGTTACTTCCTATTGCCAACTTCTACATGACCCAGTGAGGTTAACGCTGCCCAATGGCAACAGTAATAATCATAATGATAATAGACAGCCACCTGATTTACTAATCTTGCAGTCTGTATAGATCATACTGTAGTCGTCCACTACCTTTGGTAAATACTGTCCTTCCGGTACTGTTTGGTAAGTATTGTTCTTCCAGTATATCAGAAATAATGACAGATCCTTGTAAGACATTACTCGTAATGTAAGTCAGTCCTTACATCACATCCTGGTTCATCAATGTCTAATTCCCCCGAGGTATTTCTTGATCCAGTAAAGTGACGCCCCGTTTTCCTTGCGTGATCGGATACCTTTATGGGATTATATCTTGGGAGGTATAGTGTCATGTCTAAGAATTTGAAGTTTACCTAACCCACTCATTTCTGCTTGATTTCTGTCATACTTGAAAGAAAGCTTTAAAAGTGGTTTGTGAGACAGTATTTACCATCTTTAAGTCCAATCTATGTTTTTGCAGGTGTTCTGCCGCTCTCATAGCATATATTATCTTACAATTTACATTATCTTGCATTATTTACGTTTAATAAATACCGATCTGTAATTCAGTGCTGGTTTATATTGTTTGAAATTGGGACGTCATTTTTTTAAATAGATTTCTGCCTGTGATGCTTTTATTGGCAGTTTGCAAGTATCATTGTTTCCTGACTCGGGTCTTAGTCATATGATGCCCCAGAGCTAGAGCTTTTGGTCATCTGACCGGTCCACCCCTTCAAAAATTAGGGTTATAATTTCTCAAGGAGAAAGACACTTCAAATTACTTCGTCCAATTTAAATTGCTTCTCTTCATTCTCTCTTGTTAGTGTGACTTTGTAAATGGTCCAAGACGGTCCGAAACGTCGTCGTAAGCTTCTCTCTCCTATGTGCGGGTTATTTATGTATATTTATGCTCGGCATCCTCTGGTTTCTCCTTTCTCTGCTCTTCGCTGTACACCCAGTTACAATAACATTCAATTTCTTCTTTAAGTACTTGTTTCGTTCTTCCCGGAACATCCTTTAAATTACTCTTTGAAAAAGCGCAAAATCCATCACTAACTCGCATCTTTCTTACCTAAAGAAGACATGTCAATGATGGGCTCTTGATCGAAGGAATTAATGCTGGTCTTACCTTGTATCCAACCTGATTCTCTCTCTCTCCCCAAGTGCTGTGTAACCCCATTAACAATAGTAATAATTATAATAATAACTTATAGTAAATATAATTAATAATAGTAATATAATTAATAATAATAGTAATATAATTAATAATTTATAATTCAAAGAGAGCCCAGAAGAGAATTTACGTAACTTACAAAAATCGTATCTCTTTCTCTCTCTTGGCTATAACAGATCCCAATTAACCTATAAATTGGAAAACAAACCAGACGACGTTTCACTCCTTGATAACAGCTCAGAAGGAACCGAAATGTCGTCTTGTTATGTTTCCAATTTGTAACGAGATTCTGGCGCGTCCAATATATCGGAGGTCATGATTGGTGTTGAAAGATTTTTTCCAATAATTTTGGTACAAAATCTTTCGTATTAGCGATAATATTGATAATAAATTTATCTTTTCATCCCATTTCCTGTAAGATGAAGACGCAACCAAGTCCAGGCAAAAAATAGATGTATATTTTATTCATTACCAACACAGGATCTCCATAGAATCCTCCCGTTTTAGATTTCGTGGACCCACTACCGTCTTCGGTTTAAAAGAATTAGATTTTAAGGTTTATATCATTGATGCCTTTATGATTACTCAATTTTGATATTTCTGGGTGCTAATACCTTTTCTTTAGAATGTGTTTTTATTAAGATAAATTGGGTTACGAGGTTTTCTTTACTGATAAAGCCAGAGAGAAGCATTCAGACTACACCCCTGTATGTGACGTCACAACATGGCGCGTGGTGTCCAGCCATCAGCAGTAACGTAAACAGAGCATTAATGCAGCTCTCTGTACTTGTCTGTAGTTTGACCTTCATAACTATGCTGATGATGGACTCTTAACTTGATAATTTATCGTTCTTCTCCTGCTGCAAGACCAACACGGGTTCAATTTTTCATATATATAATAATGACCTCCTTCCTCTCTATTTTCTTCTTCGTCAACAAGAGAGACGCAAGTATTTAGATTTCTCCAAGTTCTCTGTTTTACATGCTCCGTCACTTCGCTAAACTCCTTCGCTTTATCCTTGTGTACGGAACTGCTGGTTTAGTGCTTGTAATGACAGCCCTCCGAAGCATCCCAGGGTGTGAGAAGGAGCTGCTTGGTATGGGCCAGTAGGCCTACCGTAGTGTTCTTTTATTCATAAGCTCTTCCACTGAATTTGTTGTAGTGAAATATTCCTGAAATTTAACTTTTCTCTTATAGTTACAATCATTTCCCTCAGTAGAAGTTCTTTTTCCTTTCATTCGCATTTGCTTTTTCAGTTTTCTCCTTGTAGGTCCGATCATTTCTCAGTACGAACTCTCAAACCGGACAGTTGGAAGCTCCATCGTAACCCAGAACGACCTCGCCCTCAACTGCCGCCTCGCAGTGCAACCCATATCACCAATACTCGAATTGCTTCGGTAATGTTATCCCTTCCGATTCTCCGCGTGTTCACGTTCGCTCAAAAAGTCATGCACACTCCCGAGTTCCTCAATATCGAATAGGGATCTTCGCCACTCATTCGTGACTGGAACTTATTGGCTATGTAGAGAGGATAAGCTGCCTGCATGTCAGAGAGAGAGGGTGGTGTAGGGTTGAACTGGGAAGCTGCCTGCATAACGGAGAGAGGGTGGTGTAGGGATGAGCTGGGAAACTGCCTGCATGTCAGAGAGAGAGGGTGGTGTTGGGAGAGCTGGGAAGCTGCCTGCATGTCAGAGAGACCGTGGTATAGGGATGAGTTAGGAAGCTGCCTGTATGTCAGAGAGGGTAGTGTATCGGTGAGCTAGGAAGCTGCCTGCATGTCAGAGAGGGTAGTTTATCGGTGAGCTGCATGTCAGAGAGAGGGTGGTATAGAGGTGAACTGGGTAATGTAGAGGTCAACTGGTGGCTATATACCTCAGTGTGAATATCGTGTATCAACGGGACTTCACTCTATCTGCGCTTGGAGGTGTTGAGCTAAGGCTCTTGGGTCTCAACACATGATTTATGCTTGCTAACCCTATGGGTAAGGGAAGATGAGAGTATATAAGCCAATAGATGTTTATTGCTTATTGCATTATTGAGAATTTACTTTATTTCTTATTTTAGGGAATAAAATATCCTTATGTACAGCTGAAATGCACACTTAATGATCATAGTTTACACGGTAGTCTTGAAACCCAATGAACAAATCAACCACCCTTTTGAATTTCTGAGGTTGAACTTTAACAGCCGTTTTTAACACGGCTTGCTGTCTGTCCAATTCCTAAATTTCGTGTTCTTTTTAATTAATTTTAAAGCCTTGACTAACACCAACCTTTAGTGATTGCTCATCCTTGGCTAATCGCACACACACACACACACACACACACATGTAAGTTCTTGGAGCAGGAAGAGAATGGTCCTAGTAGCAACCAGCGAAGAGGCTGGGCCAGGAGCTGTGAATCGACCCCTGCAGCCACAAAAAGGTGAGCTCGCACACACATCAAAACAAGACACAAATAATCCAACCCGAAGTGGTAAATGCAAATGAGAACTTTGATGCGACTCAAAATTTATATTTGGCAAAGTGTGGGAAGCAGAGAAGGAAATTTATAGATATTCCGAGGAAGAGGAGGAGGAAGAGGAGAAGGAAGAGGAGGAGGAAGAAGATATATGACACGGAAGTCTATTTCGTAGGAGGTTTCCAGGTCCTCCTCCCTCCTTCGTCAAGCATTAAGCGGGTCTTTAAGGTCCTCTTGAGGTCAATGTTGAGGTCTTGTTGGAGGAAGAGGCGAAGCTCGGGTGTGGGAGAGGTGATAAGTAGTGGAAGAGGGAAAGAATGAGTAGGAGGTAGAGGGTAGGAGGGAAAGATGAAGTGAGATAGAGATTTAAAATACAGAGAAGAAAGTAATGGATGGAAAGATAAGAGGAAGTAGAGGTGGGATTAGAAGAGCAAAAAACAGAGGAGCTGGAATAGAGATGAAAGGAGATGAGCAGAAGGAAAAAAAAGAGAGAGATGCTGAGAAGATAGAGGAGGAGGAGGAGTGGTGTAACAGATGCACGAAAAAGTAGGAGTCGAGTGAAAGAGAATGGATAAGAATATAAATTCTTTTATTTCTTAACAGGTAAAAGAGTGAGGAGAGAGCCTTCTGCTTTTCATCCTCCCTTTGTTTGTCCAGTCTCTGCTTCCACAGCTGGTTCTAGATCACAACCACTATCGTCACAACAATCATAGCTACCACCACCACCATCACTCACACCTTCATAATCACCCTCTCCAACACTCATACCTACACCACAGCCACCATCACCACCATTCACACCTTCACAATCACCCTCACCACCACTCACACCTTCACAAATACCCTCACTACCACTCACACCTTCACAACCACCCTCACCACCACTCACACCTTCACACTCACCTCCACCACTCCATTATGACTACTCACCACCACAGCCACCATTTTAGCTATTATCATCCTTCCCACCACTCCGTTACCACTACCCCAACCCCAAAAACCCCACCCAACCCCACCCACCCCTCTCAATCTTCACCAAGGCATAGACATCCATCCAGACTGGAATTAACTCATCTCACCAAAAGTCTTGAAGACGTAATACACCTTACATGTAAGTCAGGAATCTCCTTGAGCCAATCAGGGAGGAGTTGTTATTTACGGCCGCCTCTGATTGGCTGCTATACCAGATGACGGGTGGGTAATTACCCGACCATGGACGTGTCACGGTCTGATTGCCAACCAAGACGATCACACACTCGGCATCTTAAGACGTATTCCATCTCTACTGGTGTGTGAGATCTCGCATTAAAGTACACCTGTGTGTGTGTGTGTGTGTGTGTGTGTGTGTGTGTGTGTGTGTGTGTGTGTGTGTGTGTGTGTGTGTGTGTGTGTGTGTGTGTGTGTGTGGAGAGTGTGTGTGGAGAGTGTGTGTGTGTAGTGTGTGTGTGGGGGGGGGTGAGGTGTATGTGTGTGTGGGGTGTACCCATCTAATTGTAATTGCAGGGGTTGATTCACAGCTCCTGGCCCGCCTTTTCACTGGTCGCTACTCCTGCTCCACGAGCTTCATCATACCTCTTCTTTAAGCTATGTATGGACCCTGCCTCCACTACATCACTCTCCAGACTATTCCACTCCCTGACAACTCTATGACTGAAGAAGTACTTCCTAACATCCCTGTGACTCGTCTGAGTTTTCAATTTTGAGTTGTGACGCCAGTGTGCGTGTGTGTGCGTGTGCATGCGTGTGCGTGCGTGAGCGCGCTCGCGCGCCTTCCTTAGTAAGCTATTATAATTCCTCTTTACACTGCGATTTTTTTTGGTAAACGCGATTAAAAAGGTGATAACCAGACTGCAAACAAATCAGTGAACGGTTGTGGGGGGGGTTTAAACTCATGGCTAGTGAGTCTTAAAACTCACAGGCCAGTGCGTTAACCACTCCGTTACCGCACTAGCCTAGGTTCAAATCCCACCCGTTCCTTGATTTTCAGTTGAAAAGATTCATCTAATTGAATAGCACCTGAAAAATGTCATAGCACGTGATACCCAATTCTGGATTTTAACACACACACACACACACACACACACACACACACACACACACACACACACACACAATTTTATATATATATATATATATATATATATATATATATATATATATATATATATATATATATATATATATATATATATAATGTCGTGCCGAATAGGCAGAACTTGCGATCTTGGCTTAAATAGCAACGCTCATCTTGCCATATAGGACAAGTGAAAAATTGTGTATGCAATAATTTCGCCAAAATCATTCTGAACCTAACGAGAAAAATATATTTCACTGTGTTTGTTTAGTACTAAATTATTGTAAACGTATTTAAAATATATTTAGTTGGGTTAGGCTGAAATAAATTGCTCTTGTTATAATAAGGTTAGGTAAGTTTTCTAAGATTCTTTTGGTGCAAAATAAAATTTTTTTTACAATAACATTAATGAAAAAAAATATATCTTTAAATGTATAAGAGAAAAATTCAGAAAGGACTTAATTTTAAATGAGTTCTCGCTAATTGACCAGTTTTACATATTCGGCACGGCATATATATATATATATATATATATATATATATATATATATATATATATATATATATATATATATATATATATATATATATATATATATATATATATAATATGTCGTGCCGAATAGGCAGAACTTGCGATCTTGGCTTAAATAGCAACGTTCATCTTGCCATATAGGACAAACGAAAATTTGTGTATTCAATAATTTCGCCAAAATTGTTCTGAACCAAACGAAAAAAATATATTTCACTGTGTTTAATATTAAATTATTGTAAACAAATCTAAAATATATTTAGTTGGATTAGGCTAAAATAAATTGTTCTTGTTATAATAAGGTTAGGTAAGTTTTCTAAGTTCCTTTTGGTGCAAAATTATAAATTTTTACATCAACGTTAATAAAAAAAAATTATCTTTAAACGTATAAGAGAAAATTTTACAATGGACTTAATTTTAAATGAGTTATTGCTAATTGACCAGTTTTACATATTCGGCACGACATATATATATATATATATATATATATATATATATATATATATATATATATATATATATATATATATATATATATTATTATTATTATGTGTGTGTGTATATTATTATTATTAGAACCAATATTTTTTCTGCTTTATGTAAATGATTCCTCAGATGTATCGCTGTTTGCTGATAACGTTAAACTAATGAGAAGAAAAACAAGATAGGAACAAGGAAACGCTGCGAAGTGATTCGGAAGAATTGTAAGATTGGTCACATAAGTGGGTGCTTGAATTCTACTCCAACAAATATAAGTTTATGAAAATTGGGGGAATAGGCAAGAAGACCGGACACGGAGTATAGACTTTGAGAACAGGGGTTGAAGACCTCCCTCAGAGAGAATTATCTAGGGGTGAGCATCGTACCTCATGTGGATAAATGGTTCAGAGAGCCGACAGGGTGATGAATTTAGACAATTGTACAAGTCTTGGGTATTTTGATTGTGGAAGAGTTTTACCACCCGGTGGGTCCTTCTGTGTTGAACTGAGGAAGCCACTGGTTGGCGAAACGTTTGCAAAATATACCCAAGTGTTGCATAAATGCCTTATCCATTATAGTGGCTCGTATATAGTCAGAAGTTCCCATCAACCAAATAACTCGTGCAGCTAATTGTCGTCTGGCCGTTCTGAGAATGACCTTTACGAATCTTAACAAATGGTCATTCTGGCCATTTATATAGCATATATCAGGCCCAGTATGAAACCCACACCTGAAATGTACTGACCTCAACATTGAAGTGGTGGAGGCAGAATCCATACATAGTTTTAAGAAACGGTATGAAAGGTCCCGTAGGCTAGGAGGAAGTGAGTGTGGCAAGCGGCAAGTTAAGAGGCAGGGCCAGGAGTCAAGACTCAACCCCTGCAACCACATAAGAGTGCATGCAGTTGAATGCACAAGAAGTTGAGGGATAGACTAAAAAATAGGTGTAAATAATGAGAGGTTGTAAAATAATGAAATAGAGAAGAGAAATAGAGGAATAAAACAAAATGGGGAGTGAAATAGTAAATAATGAGGAACAAGATGCGAGAAGAAGAAAATTGGGAATGGGAGGCTGGGTGCTTGTGTGTGAAATTACCATCCCTTTGGGCGAACATACTTCTCCCTCTCACCTGGGCAGAAGAGACGAAGATGACACTAGTAGTTTGTGGTTGGTGCTGGTAGCTTAGAGCTGGTAGTTGTAGGTCGTAGGTAGCATTGGTGATTGATTTTGGTACCTTGTAGAATATTAAATTAAGTTCATACTAAACGATGAAGATTGGCTTCTGAATTTACATTAATTTCTAATATGTTCGATGGGTCAAAGTGAACTCTGAATTTTTATGGCGAAGTGTTTTAAGGAGGAAGATGTTTGTGGTTAAGGATGTTTGCTTGTTTCGGAACGTTTCTGGTAGTCGATGTTTCGCTGGGATTTTGAAGCGTGTTAAGGATGTTGAAGCTCGTCACTAGGGTTTATTGTGTAGAAAATTTACCTGTCTGTAGTGCTCCTTCATAATTACTCCTCCTTCTGTAGATACCAATGGTACTTTTACCATCTTTTTTCCTTTGATATAACTGGTGCTCCTTTCTCCCTCAAACCTATCCATTTTATTTTTTTCTGACTGGCATTGGTGTCTCCCTTCAACCCTTCCCTCTCCTGTTTCCCCTCTAGGATTTTCCAAATGTATATTATCATGTATCTTTCTCTCCTGCGTTCCGAGGAGTACAGGTCAATGGACTTCAACCGTTCCCAGAAATTCAGGTGAAGATTTCCCAGCGAAGACCAACCCTCAAAAGACCTTCGAAACGTCACGACGAACACATACATTGTCTCAGGTGCCAGAGCAAGTGTGTTGTGGTGTACCGCAGAAACACAATTTATCAGACAGACCTGCTTCACCACTTCTGCCGATAATGGAACGAGAGAAAGAGTGAGAGAATGAATGACAGTTAATGGAAATGAATGAATATCCAGAGGGTGCAATGTGATATCAATTGATAAATGTTGCAAATGTTATACTTTCATCAAGACTGACGGACTGATAACATCGGCTCCAGGCTGACGGACTGATTACATCAGCTCCAGACCGACGGACTGATAACATCGGCTCCAGACCGACGGGCTGATAACATCGGCTCCAGGCTGACGGACTGATTACATCAGCTCCAGACCGACGGACTGATAACATCGGCTCCAGACCGACGGACTGATAACATCGGCTCCAGGCTGACGGACTGATAACATCGGCTCCAGACCGACGGACTGATAACATCGGCTCCAGGCTGACGGACTGATTACATCAGCTCCAGACCGACGGACTGATAACATCGGCTCCAGGCTGACGGACTGATTACATCAGCTCCAGGCCTACGGACTGATAACATCGGCTCCAGGCTGACGGACTGATTACATCAGCTCAAGACCGACGGACTGATAACATCGGCTCCAGACCGACGGACTGATAACATCGGCTCCAGGCTGACGGACTGATAACATCAGCTCCAGGCTGACGGACAGATAACATCAGCTCCAGGCTGACGGACTGATAACATCAGCTCCAGACTGACGGGCTGATAACATCAGCTCCAGGCTGACGGACTGATAACATCAGCTCCAGGCTGACGGACTGATAACATCAGCTCCAGGCTGACGGACTGATAACATCAGCTCTAGGCTGACGGACTGATAACATCAGCTCCAGGCTGACGGACTGATAACATCAGCTCCAGGCCGACGGACTGATAACATCGGCTCCAGGCTGACGGACTGATAACATCAGCTCCAGGCCGACGGACTGATAACATCGGCTCCAGGCTGACGGACTGATAACATCAGCTCCAGGCCGACGGACTGATAACATCGGCTCCAGGCTGACGGACTGATTACCTCACATTCCTTCTGATCTTCCAAAATTCAAATATTCACAAAATTTGCTTCTTTCACAATACGTACATATCCTTGTGCACCTCATCCCTCACACTCCTCTCCCTCTCTTTAGTCCCCTCCTTTCTTCCTTACCCTCTTCCTTTCCCTTTTCCTGTCACCTTTCCTCTATCCCTCGCCGATCCAGTTTCACTCGTTGACATAACGATTCGCCACGATCTGCATATTTCATTGTAGTTAAACAGGCAAATTGTCCTTACAAATTGTGTCGTTAAACTGTCCTAAACGCTATCAATGAATTTCGTTGACGCTTGTTATTGAAAAAGAGGATGACTGTGATAAAGAATTAAATTATGATTGTGAAACATTGTAGACGATTGTGAACGAGTGTGACTAATATTTATGATGTATTGGGAATAATTGTGATTGTGAAGGATTGTGGATGTTTGAGAACACTTGTGAAAGATTCTGGATGTTTGGAAACACTTGTGAAGGATTGTGGATGTTTGTAAACACTTGTGAAGGATTGTGGATGTTTGAGAACACTTGTGAAGGATTGTGGATGTTTAAGAACACTTGTGAAGGATTGTGGATGTTTGAGAACACTTGTGAAAGATTCTGGATGTTTGGAAACACTTGTGAAGGATTGTGGATGTTTGTAAACACTTGTGAAGGATTGTGGATGTTTGAGAACACTTGTGAAGGATTGTGGATGTTTGAGAACACTTGTGAAGGATTGTAGATGTTTGAGAACACTTGTGAAGGATTGTGGATGTTTGAGAACACTTGTGAAGGATTGTGGATGTTTGAGAGCACTTGTGAAGGATTGTGGATGTTTGGGAACACTTGTGAAGGATTGTGGATGTTTGGGAACACTTGTGAAAGATTGTAGAAGTTTGAGAACACTTGTGAAGGATTGTGGATGTTTGAGAACACTTGTGAAGGATTGTGGATGTTTGGGAACACTTGTGAAGGATTGTGAATGTTTGAGAACACTTGTGAAGGATTGTGGATGTTTGTAAACACTTGTGAAGGATTGTGGATGTTTGTAAACACTTGTGAAGGATTGTGGATGTTTGGGAACACTTGTGAAGGATTGTGGATGTTTGGGAACACTTGTGAAGGATTGTGGATGTTTGAGAAAACTTGTGAAGGATTGTGGATGTTTGGAAACACTTGTGAAGGATTGTGGATGTTTGGGAACACTTGTGAAGGATTGTGGATGTTTGGGAACACTTGTGAAGGATTGTGGATGTTTGAGAACACTTGTGAAGGATTGTGGATGTTTGAGAACACTTGTGAAGGATTGTGGATGTTTGAGAACACTTGTGAAGGATTGTGAATGATTGTGGATGTCTATCAACACCTGTGAACTACTGTGAAAGCTTCAGAAAAGCTGTTGAGCTATTATAAACAAAACACCTGTGAGAAATATATGATTGTACACCTGTGAAAAATATGTGATAGTGCACTTTTTTTTTACTCACATATTCTTTAAATCAAAATTTATATAGCTTGTTACTCACGAGTAAATTTATATAGCTTGTTACTCATGAGTAAATTTATATAGCTTGTTACTCATGAGTAAATTCTTAATTAAATTTGCTAAGATTGGTTACCCACAGATTTACTCTAAAACAAATCTGATAAAACATGTTATCCCTGACACTATTCTGAATAAAAAATAAGGCTAGTTACCCATGTTTCTATTAGAAATCAAACTTGGAAATGCTAGTTGCCCCTAAATCTACTCTGAATCACAGAGGAAAAGTTTTGCTAAACAAACACCTGTTTTAAAACACTCGTGATGATCACCCACCACACCTGCTGGGAGTCATACATGAAAATCACCCGCCACACCTGTTGGGAGTCGTATATGAAGAGCCCCCACCACATCTGTTGCGAATCATACATGAAGATCACTAGTAATATTACACCAGTAATATTTCAATGGCCATCCTTTTTCCCAGAGCATTTAATTAAAATATTTCACTTCACCAGTCAAAACATTGCAAATAATTTGATTGAAAAGCGATGAGGTCTGATTAGCTATCAATTATTGCTGTCGGTAACGCAGGTACGCTTTGACAGCAAGGTAAGCAGGTTCCCAGTACTACGTAGCACAGGTACGCTTTGATTACAAGGTGAGCAGGTTCCCAGTACTACGTAGAACAGGTACTTTCTGATGACACAGTCAGTAGGTTTCCAAAGACTAGATAAGCCATTACGTTCTGATACAGTAAGTAAGTTTTCCAGCATTAAGTTACACATAAAATATCTGATTGGTCAAAAGAGAGGCATATATAGGCAAATCAAAAGAGGAGAGGGGCAATTAAGAAATCGATATATTCAGTTAAAGAGAGAAATAAAAAAGGGAATTAGAAAAGCAAAAAGAGATTATGAGGTTAAAGTTGCAAAAGAATCGAAGACTAACCCAAAAGGATTCTTTCAGGTATACAGAAGTAAGATCAGGGACAAGATAGGCCCACTCAAAAGTTCCTCGGGTCAGCTCACTGACAGTGATAAGGAAATGTGTAGAATTTTTAACACATACTTCCTCTCAGTTTTTACACAGGAGGATACCAGCGATATTCCAGTAATGATAAATTATGTAGAACAGGACGATAATAAACTGTGCACTATTAGGGTCACAAGTGACATGGTCCTTAGGCAAATAGATAAATTAAAACCTAACAAATCCCCAGGCCCTGATGAACTGTATGCAAGGGTTCTAAAGGAATGTAAAGAGGAGCTTAGCACACCTTTGGCTAATCTTTTCAACATATCACTACAAACTGGCATGGTGCCAGATAAGTGGAAAATGGCAAATGTGATACCTATTTTCAAAACAGGTGACAGGTCCTTAGCTTCGAACTATAGACCAATAAGCCTAACCTCCATAGTGGGAAAATTTATGGAATCAATAATTGCCGAGGCAGTTCGTAGCCATCTTGAAAAGCATAAATTAATCAACGAATCTCAGCATGGTTTTACAAAGGGGCGTTCCTGCCTTACGAATTTATTAACTTTTTTCACTAAGGTATTTGAGGAGGTAGATCATGGTAATGAATATGATATTGTGTATATGGACTTCAGTAAGGCTTTTGACAGGGTCCCACATCAGAGACTATTGAGGAAAATTAAAGCACATGGAATAGGAGGAGAAATTTTTTCCTGGATAGAGGCATGGTTGACAAATAGGCAGCAGAGAGTTTGCATAAATGGGGAGAAATCAGAGTGGGGAAGCGTCACGAGCGGTGTTCCACAGGGGTCAGTGTTGGGTCCCCTGCTGTTCACAATCTACATAAACGACATAGATGAGGGCATAAAGAGCGACATCGGCAAGTTTGCCGATGACACCAAAATAGGCCGTCGAATTCATTCTGACGAGGACATTCGAGCACTCCAGGAAGATTTGAATAGACTGATGCAGTGGTCGGAGAAGTGGCAGATGCAGTTTAATATAGACAAATGCAAAGTTCTAAATGTTGGACAGGACAATAACCATGCCACATATAAACTAAATAATGTAGATCTTAATATTACGGATTGCGAAAAAGATTTAGGAGTTCTGGTTAGCAGTAATCTGAAACCAAGACAACAGTGCATAAGTGTTCGCAATAAAGCTAATAGAATCCTTGGCTTCATATCAAGAAGCATAAATAATAGGAGTCCTCAGGTTGTTCTTCAACTCTATACATCCTTGGTTAGGCCTCATTTAGATTATGCTGCACAGTTTTGGTCACCGTATTACAGAATGGATATAAATTCTCTGGAAAATGTACAAAGGAGGATGACAAAGATGATCCCATGTATCAGAAACCTTCCCTATGAGGATAGACTAAGGGCCCTGAAACTGCACTCTCTAGAAAGACGTAGAATTAGGGGGGATATGATTGAGGTGTATAAATGGAAGACAGGAATAAATAAAGGGGATGTAAATAGTGTGCTGAAAATATCTAGCCTAGACAGGACTCGCAGCAATGGTTTTAAGTTGGAAAAATTCAGATTCAGGAAGGATATAGGAAAGTACTGGTTTGGTAATAGAGTTGTGGATGAGTGGAACAAACTCCCAAGTACCGTTATAGAGGCCAGAACGTTGTGTAGCTTTAAAAATAGGTTGGATAAATACATGAGTAGATGTGGGTGGGTGTGAGTTAGACCTGATAGCTTGTGCTAACAGGTCGGTTGCCGTGTTCCTCCCTTAAGTCAATGTGACCTGACCTGACTAGGTTGGGTGCATTGGCTTAAGCCGGTAGGAGACTTGGACCTGCCTCGCATGGGCCAGTAGGCCTTCTGCAGTGTTCCTTCGTTCTTATGTTCTTATGTTCTTATAAATGCTCTGATACAGTAAGTAGGCTTAGGGACTGACCACCCTCACTTAGGGCTGAGGGACTGACCACCCTCACTCAGGGCTGAGGGACTGACCACCCTCACTCAGGGCTGAGGGACTGACCACCCTCACTCAGGGCTGAGGGACTGACCACCCTCACTCGGGACTGAGGGACTGACCACCCTCACTCAAGGCTGAGGGACTGACCACCCTCACTCAAGGCTGAGGGACTGACCACCCTCACTCAAGGCTGAGGGACTGACCACCCTCACTCAAGGCTGAGGGACTGACCACCCTCACTCAAGGCTGAGGGACTGACCACCCTCACTCAGGGCTGAGGGACTGACCACCCTCACTCAGGGCTGAGGGACTGACCACCCTCACTCAGGGCTGAGGGACTGACCACCCTCACTCAAGGCTGAGGGACTGACCACCCTCACTCAAGGCTGAGGGACTAACCACCCTCACTCATGGCTCAGGGACTGACCACCCTCACTCAGGGCTGAGGGACTGACCACCCTCACTCAGGGCTGAGGGACTGGCCACCCTCACTCAGGGCTGAGGGACTGACCACCCTCACTCAGGGCTGAGGGACTGACCACCCTCACTCAGGGCTGAGGGACTGACCACCCTCACTCGAGACTGAGGGACTGACCACCCTCACTCGAGGCTGAGGGACTGACCACCCTCACTCGAGGCTGAGGGACTGACCACCCTCACTCGAGGCTGAGGGACTGACCACCCTCACTCGAGGCTGAGGGACTGACCACCCTCACTCGAGGCTGAGGGACTGACCACCCTCACTCGAGGCTGAGGGACTGACCGCCCTCACTCGAGGCTGAGGGACTGACCGCCCTCACTCGAGGCTGAGGGACTGACCGCCCTCACTCGAGGCTGAGGGACTGACCGCCCTCACTCGAGGCTGAGGGACTGACCGCCCTCACTCGAGGCTGAGGGACTGACCGCCCTCACTCGAGGCTGAGGGACTGACTGCCCTCACTCGAGGCTGAGGGACTGACTGCCCTCACTCGAGGCTGAGGGACTGACTGCCCTCACTCGAGGCTGAGGGACTGACCGCCCTCACTCGAGGCTGAGGGACTGACCGCCCTCACTCGAGGCTGAGGGACTGACCGCCCTCACTCGAGGCTGAGGGACTGACCGCCCTCACTCGAGGCTGAGGGACTGACCGCCCTCACTCGAGGCTGAGGGACTGACCGCCCTCACTCGAGGCTGAGGGACTGACCGCCCTCACTCGAGGCTGAGGGACTGACCGCCCTCACTCGAGGCTGAGGGACTGACCGCCCTCACTCGAGGCTGAGGGACTGACCGCCCTCACTCGAGGCTGAGGGACTGACCGCCCTCACTCGAGGCTGAGGGACTGACCGCCCTCACTCGAGGCTGAGGGACTGACCGCCCTCACTCGAGGCTGAGGGACTGACCGCCCTCACTCGAGGCTGAGGGACTGACCGCCCTCACTCGAGGCTGAGGGACTGACCGCCCTCACTCGAGGCTGAGGGACTGACCGCCCTCACTCGAGGCTGAGGGACTGACCGCCCTCACTCGAGGCTGAGGGACTGACCGCCCTCACTCGAGGCTGAGGGACTGACCACCCTCACTCGAGACTGAGGGACTGACCACCCTCACTCGAGACTGAGGGACTGACCGCCCTCACTCGAGGCTGAGGGACTGACCGCCCTCACTCGAGACTGAGGGACTGACCGCCCTCACTCGAGACTGAGGGACTGACCGCCCTCACTCGAGGCTGAGGGACTGACCGCCCTCACTCGAGACTGAGGGACTGACCGCCCTCACTCGAGACTGAGGGACTGACCGCCCTCACTCGAGGTTGAGGGACTGACCGCCCTCACTCGAGACTGAGGGACTGACCGCCCTCACTCGAGACTGAGGGACTGACCGCCCTCACTCGAGACTGAGGGACTGACCGCCCTCACTCGAGACTGAGGGACTGACCACCCTCACTCGAGACTGAGGGACTGACCACCCTCACTCGAGACTGAGGGACTGACCACCCTCACTCGAGACTGAGGGACTGACCACCCTCACTCGAGACTGAGGGACTGACCACCCTCACTCGAGACTGAGGGACTGACCACCCTCACTCAAGGTTTAGGGACTGACCACCCTCACTCAAGGCTGAGGGACTGACCGCCCTCACTCGAGGCTGAGGGACTGACCGCCCTCACTCGAGGCTGAGGGACTGACCACCCTCACTCAAGGTTTAGGGACTGACCACCCTCACTCAAGGTTTAGGGACTGACCGCCCTCACTCAAGGTTTAGGGACTGACCACCCTCACTCAAGGTTTAGGGACTGACCGCCCTCACTCAAGGTTTAGGGACTGACCACCCTCACTCAAGGTTTAGGGACTGACCACCCTCACTCAAGGTTTAGGGACTGATCGCCCTCACTCAAGGTTTAGGGACTGACCACCCTCACTCAAGGTTTAGGGACTGACCACCCTCACTCAAGGCTGAGGGACTGACCACCCTCACTCGAGGCTGAGGGACTGACCGCCCTCACTCGAGGCTGAGGGACTGACTGCCCTCACTCAAGGCTGAGGGACTGACCACCCTCACTCAAGGTTTAGGGACTGACCACCCTCACTCAAGGTTTAGGGACTGACCACCCTCACTCAAGGCTGAGGGACTGACCGCCCTCACTCAAGGCTGAGGGACTGACCACCCTCACTCAAGGCTGAGGGACTGACCACCCTCACTCAAGGCTGAGGGACTGACCGCCCTCACTCGAGGCTGAGGGACTGACCGCCCTCACTCGAGGCTGAGGGACTGACCGCCCTCACTCGAGGCTGAGGGACTGACCGCCCTCACTCGAGGCTGAGGGACTGACCACCCTCACTCAAGGCTGAGGGACTGACCACCCTCACTCAAGGCTGAGGGACTGACCACCCTCACTCAAGGCTGAGGGACTGACCACCCTCACTCAAGGCTGAGGGACTGAGCACCTTCAATCAAAGCAAAGGGACTGACCACCCTCACTCAAGGCTGAGGGACTGACCACCCTCAGTCAAGGTTTAGGGACTGACCACCCTCAGTCAAGGTTTAGGGACTGACCACCCTCAGTCAAGGCTGAGGGACTGAGCACCTTCAATCAAAGCAAAGGGACTGACCACCCTCACTCAAGGCTGAGGGACTGACCACCGTCACTCAAGGTTTAGGGACTGACCACCCTCAGTCAAGGCTGAGGGACTGACCACCCTCACTCAAGACTGAGGGACTGACCAACCTCAGTCAAGGCTGAGGGACTGAGCACCTTCAATCAATGCAAAGGGACTGAATATCTTAAAATTACCTTGTATTCAACGGGATAATCGTGTTGTGGAAGGCAGATGTTTTCCACAGTAAAAATAATCCATTAAATGTTACTCAGAACATTTAAATTAAATGTTTATGATTATCAATGTCTGTCTTTCTCATTTTGTTAAAAATCGAATACACTAACTTGCTTATAATTGTTGATAAAAATAACTCGGTTATTATTTGTATTATTAGTTGTTATTATTATTCATTATTATTTGTAGATGAATGGTTCAGAGAACCGACATGTTGATAAATTAGACACATGTGCAACTCTTGGGTATCTTTATTGAGGAAACGTTTCGCCACACAGTGGCTTCATCAGTCCATACGTAGATTGATGGACTGAACACATCGACTCAAGGTTGAGGGACTGATTACCTCATTCTATTCCTGTTCTTCAAGTTTCTCCTATGTATGGACTGATGAAGCCACTGTGGCGAAACGTTTCCTCAATAAAGATACCCAAGAGTTGCACATGTGTCTAATTTATCAACATTATAATTATTATTATTATTGTTGTGTTGATAATGTGTTGACGCCGATCACTCTTTTTTTTTTCTTAAAAAATAGATTGTAATAAAGTTGGTAGAATTACCGACAAAAATAGATTATTTTTATAATTTGCAAAACAACGCTGATCTTTGTTAATTGTAAAAATAATCTCGAGAAAAAATCATTAGCGAAGTTAAATTTAATTGGAAACAGCAAACGCACATATCAGTTAGTAATAATGTACGAGAGTAAAGGTGAGAGGTACTAGGAGTGAAGGAGAGAAGAGGGAGAGAGGGAAGAAGAGAGTGTGAGTTAGAGAGGTGATGGGGGAGAAGAGGCAGGAAAGATACGGAGCTAGAGGTGGAAGAGAGAGAGAATAATTCACCATCTACATACATTTTGTCTCCCTCCAACACAGCCCCAGACTCGCAGGTACATAATCATCAAAGTCGGTAGCAGCAGCAGCACAAAGAAATCAGTTGGCAATTCAGCAGCAAAACACAGAATGTCCGGTGATCAGGAGACCCAGGCACCGTGACAGTGCTCCAGCTGTCACTAGAGAGGGAACACTGCTGGCAATTACAACCGAGACATTGTGTGTGATTACTGCTATAAGAGAGGGCACCTACAGAATTCTTGTCCGCAGCCAAAGAGAACTGAAAATATCCCCACCTTTTTAAAGATTTAATCTCTGAACAGACAAATAAATTGTCAGATCTGGCGAACAGTTGACGCATCAGACACCTAATGACTCCTGTTTCAGCTCAGCAAGCGACTGTGTTCCCTGTACAAGACGCTAAGAGCTACACCTCAAGTATACAGAGATATGAACCAGTCCATCAGCATCCTGTCTGCCAACAGTAGAGGCTTCACTACCAGTCTTGGTGAGCTCTGTTTCGTAAATACTTATCGTCCTTATACGACTGCCATATTCAAAACATATTTGGACGATAATACCCCATAAAATTATGTTATCACTGGTGTCTTCACCTCAAGTATACCACGAGTCAGGCAAGATTGTGGAGTTGGCGTTGTTGTAGTAACACTGTGCAGCTTCCAGCCCTTTGAAGTTGTCAGTTTAAATCCCTTAGAAAATGTGAAAAACAAAAATATATATAATTTAATAATAAACTTGTATAGGTGGACTAGGGGCTCTAACCGCATTCCGTAAATTGACAGTCCGACGCCTTACCGTCTAGGCTCTAGGCTAGCCTAAAATGGTACGAAGTTGGATTGTCAGTTTACGGACTGCGGTTCGGGCCCCTCATCCACCCTGTATAAGTATTTTAAATAATATAAACTAACCCTCCAACCAAAGTAAAGTATCGAGCTCTCTTGCATTACTTGGCTCTAATGGATTACACATTCTATTCAGGCTAACTGTAAACACTTTAAATATTACAACTAGAAGAATGATGGATCGATCACTGATTTCGTAATACGCAGCTTCAGTTTATGGACCAAGAGCTAGAGATGAAACCTCCAAAAGAGCGTCACTATCTACGATCATTCTGTTTCCGATTGGCTCGAAACATCGCACAAATGTTGATAAGACGAAATTCTGGTACCTATTTGTATAACACACAAAAAATAATGAAGATAACATTAAGGAAGCCTTTTAAAAGGAAATAACAGCTCTTTGTGAATAAAGGTAAAAATTCATAGTCTAATTCTAAAAATTCTAGAGTAAATTAAATGGAGTAAAGTGGAACAGGAGTGGAAAAAGAAAAGGAACACGAGGACAAGAGTAGGTATACCACACTAAACGCAGTTTACAAGAGCTGTACTGAATACTTCATGAGAGCTACGGGTAAACAAGATTACTCTCCACTGACCCGGTTCAGGGAATGCCATGCATATTGAGAGAGAGAGAGAGGAACCATGTGCATCACTAAGCGAGAGAGAGAGACAGACATAAACAGACAAAAATACAAAAATTAAACATTATTCTCAGCTCATCTCATTTCTGCGTGACTAATAACTTTTTCAATCAAGTTGTTTTCTCGCAGGAGATAACTTAACTTTTGTTAATAACTTTCCCTAAAATTAAAACTTAAGAGCAAAAAAAGGGGCAATTATCAAAAGTCGAAAGAAAAGTTTTGAAAAAAATAACTCCATCTTACCACATATATCCCTAAGTTTGAAAAAAAACTTACAAAATATATGTTACCACAAATATTCCTTAGTCTGTAAAAAATTTACAAATATATATACATATATACATTATAGGGATTCACCATAGCCTAGGAGAATTAGAAATACATATTATTATATAAATTGTATAATTATATAATGTGAAGACGTCCAATTGGAACGTACTTGCTTGGACATCCTCCTCTTTAGTGCAATCTTGCAAGCTCCTGATGTGTAAGAATGGTATACAATACCGACAAGGTGAAATTAAGACACTTGTGCAACATCTGGGTATCTTTATTGTAGACGTTTCGCCATTCAGTGGCTTTATCAATACAAATTCCAGGACATAACTTGAAGACAGTAGAACTATGTACAGAAGATGAGGTAATTAGTCCCTCAACCTTGGAGTAGGTGCGAAGAGCACCGTAGTCGTGGAGATTCTGAAGCAGAAGCAAGGCGCCTGCCGCTTATATACTAACGTCAGGTAGAAATGGGACGGGTAGCAGACGAGGGCATAGTCACTGGTAGGCGGGATTCCCCAGTGGAAGTAGGTCCTACCCAAAGAGATGGGTTAGTTGTAGTAGTAGTTGTCGTAGTCGTGAAGGTTATGTACATGTCCTCAGAATCAAGATTCCATAATGTTGCAGTGTCTGACAAGTTGTACAAGAATGGTATACAATATCGACAAAGCTCATGATGTGTTGATTGCAACAGGAAAGGCCTAGAGCTATCTTATGTTTTGCATCCTGTATCGCTTGGTTTGCGATATTTGCATAATAATATAGTTTAAATAATATAGTTTTTTAAGTATTTTTCTTCTACGTTTTCATAAATGTACATATGTTCTTTATTTGTTATTTGGGACAAAAATCTGAAGGGCTACAAGTACAAAGATGTGTTTGTCAGTAATTGCATTCTGAATAATGCATCCAGTTCCTCACAGCCGGGGTGTGTACCCCAAAATTTTGAGTTATCAGAATGGAAATGCAGCACTGAGATGTTAAATTAGACACGTGTGCAGCTCTTGGGTATCTTTGAGGAAACGTTTCGCCACACAGTGGCTTCATCAGTCCATACAAAGGACAAACTTGAAGAACAGGAGGAGAATGAGGTAATCAGTCCCTCAACCTTGAGTCGATGTGGTCAGTCCATCAATCTTGAATAGAATACGGCATATGAGCGGAGAAGCAGCATGTGTCTAACTTAACAACGTGTCGGTTCTTTGAACCATTCATCTACAGCACTGAGATGCTGAAAAATAATACTGCTCAGGGAGCATTAGTTTTCCTAATGAATTGAGCTGAGAGTTCTCCGGGATCAAATGCTAGTCCCAAAGCCATTCTTATGTATTCAAAAACTAAAACTAATATGTTCCATACATGAAATTTTTATGGATTTTGTATTTAAAGGGGTCTTGGACCAGAAATACTTTTGTTACCCTTACTGCTTTGAGGAATTTTCGTGAATGCGTGTATACAAAATGAGTTTTTTCCTGCCGAGATGAATGTGGACTTCACGTCTGTCACCTTTGTTGGCACTAGGAAGAATTCTTTGGAATATCATCTCTGGTGACCAGTTTGGTGAGCAGCCTGACATCAAGACTGGCAGCGGAGTTCTCAACGACATGGCTATATCTGTTGAGCTTGTTTCTGAGTACAATGACGCTTTGCCAATCTTCATAAGTTAGTGTCATAGCGACTATCGTATTTATTTCCCTTTGTGTTGTAGGATGAGGACACACATCTCAGGAAATACGTTAGCCTGTGTGGGCTGAACGCTTTGTGTAAAGGTACGTGACGTATTTGGATTCTGCACTGTTGTTCGTTGTTGTATCCTCTTCAATTCATTCGATTTGTCTTCGAGAAGAACGTCAGTTGCATTACTCCGGTCACGACACTATTATCACATGCTATGGGTTCGATCCCCACCCGTTCAGTGGGGGACAACGACTGAGGGATACAGTAGCATAGAGCAAAGCATCGATTGCTGGTTAGCTGAGACTATATCGTATTTAGAAGGATTAAAGAGTCTCTTGGCTAATGCTTTCGTCCTCACCTGATTAACATCAGTATGAAAGGACCTCCTTGTGCCTGTCAGTGTACCGTCAGCCAGAAACCAGTGATCTGAAGGTACTAGTGATTTCCCCAACAGATGGGGCAAAAGGATACTCTTGCTGACTATCCTCCGAGTGAGGATGGTTTTAGGTTTTTCGGCGCAACATTGTTCGAAGCCAAATCATTAAATAAATCAACCTAGGTAAGTCAAAAATCTCCGAAGAATGTAAGAGGAACCATAAGCCGCATGCTGCTTGCAAGACATCTTCCCCTTAATAAATATATTATTATTATTGAGCAAGCTATTATTGATCAAGCTATTATTTCTTGGTGATCAGTACAAATCAAAAATACTTGAGAGTAATCTTAAAGTGGGTGTTGATAGTGAAGTACAAAGAATATCACGAGGGACCGACCTGGTAGGTATGAAGGGTTCCAGCGACCTTGTGTCTGTGATTCCTGACAAGAGACAAGATAACACTGACAACGTTTCAGGAACTCTGTTGTCTCTGAAGTTTGGAGTGTGACACACTCCCTGTCTATCTCCTTCCTCTGTCTCTGTCTGTCTGTCTCTCTCTCTCTCTCTCTCTCTCTCTCTCTCTCTCTCTCTCTCTCAACGATGTTCACAAGAAGAAGACTACTGTTGTCATTCATAATGCTTTCATATATTTTTGATGCGTCTGAAACAAGGTGGTGTTTGGGAGAGGTTGTGTGTGGTGTAGTGTGGTGAGTGGGGTGGGGTAGAAAGTAGTTAGGTTAGGTAGTGGGGTGTGGTAGAAAGTTTGGTTAGGTAGTGCGGTGAGTGGCTGGGGTAGATAGTAGTTTGGGTGGGTAGTTTGCTGTGAAGTGCGATGAATTAGAGCGATATCTAACCTCCTGGTTGCAAGCGTACCAACTCTAAATCTGTTTACAGTTTGAAATTTTCACTACCTCTTCGTCGTTTAACTTCCATTTATCTCCCTTGGGGGTTCAACAAGCACTTCCTGACCTCCCTGTGCTTTTTGCACCACCATGGGGTTCAACAAGCGCTTCCTGACCTTTCGGTGGCTTTCTGGGACCAAAGAAGCACTTGCTAATTTCCCTGTGGCTCCCTGCATGACACTCCGCTGGAATCTAACTTCGAGAAAGAAAACTACAGTTACAGATGCATCTGAGAAACATGCTCACCTCCAACGAAACAGTCACGTTTTCCACCAAATTATATTCATAGGGAAATATAGGTTATGCAGCTTGCATATTCATCCCCCCTCCACACACATACATTATATATATATCATAAAATATTCACATGTGCATGAGAAGAGAATTTTTTATGCCCTCTTGGTGCAGTAGCACCTTGATGCTCATTAAAGGCTCTTGATCCTGGGAATGGAGCTACTTTTTTTCCTGTCTGAGCAAACTAAAGTGTCTAACATCTCCCAAGCGGGTTCAGTGCTTCTCCACTACTGTCATAACACTGCAGCTCGGGTAAGTTGCTAGCACTTCGTATCATACCAAATCTTGATGTTGGTATCAGCTCGTGAGCCACTGTATTGACACAAGCTACTGGGCTGGTACTAGTTGCTGGGCCACAGTGTTGACACTAGCTACTGGGCTGGTACTAGTTCCTGGGTCACAGTGTTGACACTAGCTACTGGGCTGGTACTAGTTGCTGGGCCACAGTGTTGACACTAGCTACTGGCTGGTACTAGTTGCTGGGCCACAGTGTTGACACTAGCTACTGGGTTGGTACTAGTTGCTGGGCCACATTGTTGTCACTAGCTACTGGGCTGGTACTAGTTGCTGGGCCACAGTGTTGACACTAGCTACTGGGCTGGTACTAGTTCCTGGGCCACGGTGTTGACACTAGCTACTGGGCTGGTACTAGTTGCTGGGCCACAGTGTTGACACTAGCTACTGGGCTGGTACTAGTTCCTGGGCCACAGTGTTGACACTAGCTACTGGGCTGGTACTAGTTCCTGGGCCACAGTGTTGACACTAGCTACTGGGCTGGTACTAGTTCCTGGGCCACAGTGTTGACACTAGCTACTGGGCTGGTACTAGTTGCTGGGCCACAGTGTTGACACTAGCTACTGGGCTGGTACTAGTTCCTGGGCCACGGTGTTGACACTAGCTACTGGGCTGGTACTAGTTTCTGGGCCACAATGTTGACACTAGCTACTGGGCTGGTACTAGTTCCTGGGCCACAGTGTTGACACTAGCTACTGGGCTGGTACTAGTTGCTGGGCCACAGTGTTGACACTAGCTACTGGCTGGTACTAGTTGCTGGGCCACAGTGTTGACACTAGCTACTGGGCTGGTACTAGTTCCTGGGCCACGGTGTTGACACTAGCTACTGGGCTGGTACTAGTTCCTGGGCCACAGTGTTGACACTAGCTACTGGCTGGTACTAGTTCCTGGGCCACATTGTTGTCACTAGCTCCTGGGCTACGGTGTTGGTACTAACCACTGGGTTACAGTTTTACCATTAATTCCTGGGCCTCAGGAATTTCATTGTCAACCTCAACTTATATTTACAAGTAAATTTATGTGGTTGTCTTCTCGCTGTAGAGCGCACGTTTCATGCAGAAGACGTTGCGATCTATCAAGTCCAGACTTGAAACATGCCTACAGAGAGCGACATATATTTCTGCAATACCTGTTATTCCCGCTATTCAACATTGAAAGGTTTCTTCAGTATTTTTTTTCCTACTCATATATTTTTTTTTCTGTAACTTCCACACCCATGTAAAATGCTTGCAGCATCTCGCATCTCGTTATGAGTATCTGAGGTTTTGAGTTTCCAGTTTTGAGTTCTCGGCGTTCATGTTCAAGATTTAGGTCCTTGAATGCATTCATCTCACACTCTGAGTGTCAGTGGTTCGATCCCCAGTACGGTTGCAAACTTTGGGCAGGTTTCCTTACACTTACTACCCTTGTTCACCTAGTAGTATATACCTGGGTGCTAGTCGACTGGTGTGTGTCGCATCCTGTGGGATAGTATCATACCTTAGGGCAGAGGGCAGAGCTTCGAAATGAGGTATGGTTGGATAACAGCTCTTGGCCTGTAAACTTGATTAGTGTAAAAAAATGTTGATCCCACTTCCCCCAAGATAGCAGTCCTCGGGTTTCAGAATTAAGACCACTTGTAAAGGTGTGATCAACTTGGTCAAGTTAGTGTTCTCGGCTTTCCTCTCTTTTTCTAACTAGATACTTCACATTCCGACTCCAATGAGTGAGCGATCTTTAATTTCAACTCCACGATTCCGTGTCAGCAATTACAGCCTTTCTCTGGGTCCAACAAATTCCAGCTTATCCTTCCATCCCCTGAAGAATTAAACTTTCGTCTAAAAATTCGCAATTCCAGACCGTGGAATAATTAGTCTGGTTCTGTAGTCGTTTGAGTACCGTGGATCATCCTCCTCCAATGGCTTTCACATTCCTTCATTTTAACAGCGATAAAAAATTGATATTCAGCAATAATTAAAGTGGAATAAAAGATACAAGGAGTGCAACACACAAATAACCCACAGATAGAGAGAAAAAAATTATGACGACATTTTGGTCTAACTTGGACCATTTACAGGTCACACTGGCAGAAGAGAGTGAGAGAGCCAGTATATATATAGACGAGGATAGGGACGGGACAGAGAGAGGAAGAAAAGTAGTGGTAGTAGTAACAGAAAGTAGGAGAAGCAGTTGTTTGCCACGAGATAGAAAGGGTAGTGAAGGGAGGCAAAAGTAGCAGTAGCAATAGTTGTAGAAAAGATAGAAGCTGTAATATTAGTAAAGGAGTGGTAGTAGAAGTAGTAGTCCTGAAAATACCTGGAGGGTATCGTAAGGACTACTTACAATACCCTCCTTACAATACCTGGAGGGTATTGTAAGGACTACTTACAATACCCTCCTTACAATACCTGGAGGGTATTGTAAGGACTACTTACAATACCCTCTTACAATACTTACAATACCTACAATACCCTCCTTACAATACCTGCAGGGTATTGTAAGGACAAGAAAAGGAGCACTGCAGGAGAGCTAAATAAAAAAAAGGGGACCTTTACTAGCACGAACTTACGCTTACATTAAGCCATTTCGAATGCACAAAGAACAAAAAGGCACAATACCGTGACTGGAACAATACACAAATAACCGGCACATAGGAGAGAGAGTCTTAAAACGACGTTTCGGTTCGACTTAGACCATTTACAAGACACAGTACATAGTACATCAAAACCACTATGTACCTAGCTCTGATATTAATTAAGTACCCCATGAACAAAACTGTTATGTGATGTTCTTTGTTCACCTTGATGTCTGAGGTACCCAGACTGTTTTCGTTCCCCGACTCCAGCTCCTTGCGTTTCGGGTCAAAATTATGCTTTTAAAAATCCAATTCTAAATTTTCAGGTCCTCCGACCCCAGGATTCCTTGTCGAGTCTCTGTTTTAACTTTTGCACGTAAAAAAAAGTAACGAACTCTGCCTCAAAAACATCGACCCATCCAGATGAAAGATAACTCTTTTCTCTCCCGTTACTAGTCTCCTCTGACGAAATGTTTCTCTCTCTGAAGAGTTTGAGACTTCAGTAATGGTGCCTTGAATTACAGCGTCTACGGCAGGGGTTTTCAATCAGGGGTATCCATTCCTGTTGGGGATATGGAGACTAAATATTGGAGGTATGGGAACTAAATAATGAGGTGTGAGAACTAAATGCGGGTATGGGCACTAAATATGGGGTTTGAGAACTAAATAATGAGGGTATGGGAACTAAATAATGGGGTGTGGAACTAAATAATGGGGATATGGGAATTAAATAATTGGGCATGGGAACTAAATAATTGGGCATGGGAACTAAATAATGGGGTGTGAAAATTAAATGGGGGTATGGGAACTAAATAATGGGGGTTATGTGCACTAAATATTGGGATATATTGACAGCTATTAAAGAAATATTAGCATCTAAATAGACTGATGATTTCGATATTCTGGTGAAGGGGGTTTAAGGACATATTGGGCAATCCATTGTTGTTCTGCAATCTTTGAGAGGTTAAGCACCCCTGCTTCCCTGCGCTGGAGTTTAGGTACTAGTGAGGGGAATAAGTGTCAGTCTAGCCATTAACGGACAGAGGATCGAACCTCCAGAGTTTATGTTGAGAGATTCGAGTGAGTTTAGAGTTACACCAAAAATAGAAATAGTTTCCAGTAAGAATGGCTTTATAAAGATACCTTAAAAGGCCTAATTTTTTTTTTGTCTTCCTACTTTTCGATTTTATTTTTGACATATAACGAGGGCGCCTCATGCAGTCGGCTTCAAATAGTCAAGTTTTCTACGGTAACGACGACCAGATTCGGATATCTATTGTAAATGCATTTATCTTTATCTAATGTTCACTTCAGCTAATGATAATAAGACGCCTTTCTGGCGTCTTATTATCCAGTTTACAGTTGTGAAGGTTTTACCATTTCCAGATTTCCAGTTCCAGTGCAGAAGTCATCATCTCTTGGACCTCAACCATCCAGTTACTTACCCTGGGTGAAGTTCCAGTTCCCCCAGTGCTATTAATTTCTTTGTTCCGTAAATCTACGAAAATCAGACTGACCGTAACAAAAAAAAAATTAAGTACTATTAAATCAATGTTGATCTGACATGTTTAGTAGAATTAGGCTGAAATAAATTACATACATTACAGAAAAGTAAAGTGACGGTCTCAAGGTTTGGTACAACAATGTATTTTTTTTACTCTTTCAAATTAAAAAAAAATATTAATAAAAGAAATTTTTGAAAAAGTTCAATTTTTAGAAAAGTTCAGCCTAATTGACGAATTTTGGTGATTAGAAACGGTGTGTGTGTATTATATATATATATATATATATATATATATATATATATATATATATATATATATATATATATATATATATATATATATATATTATAAGCATTCCAACTCTTTTCACTCTTGAAATCAAAAAACAAATTCTTCTTTAAGAGGGATTCTCATTCTACCTAAAGGAGTCTAGTACCGATTCCACTTCTCGGATTGCTTCCCACCAGCGCTCCAAATCTAATTTTAATTGGTTCTGCATTAATCTAAGTAATTTTTGTTCGTTGCCGACGAGACCTTCCCCTCGGGGACGCTGGGAAAACAGATATACAAAGAGAGAGAGAGAGAGAGAGAGAAACAGACAGACAGACAGAGACAGACAGACAAACGGAGCGAGCCTCGGATGGAATGATTAGTTGGCTTTTGGCATGTGGATAATGGACTTGCTTCACTTCACATCGTATCACCAGAGAATTCGGATTCACGTTCGCGTATGCCCATGGGTGCTATTTGCCTCTTTCGGGTTTTACGCTTCCCCATGAGTAAAAACTAATTACGACGACTATTTTTTTGAAGAGAATGATATATATTATACTGTTGTGTGACCCACTACATACACACTTAGGCACACTTGTTCATCTGCTAGTTAATGCAGATATCTAATTAGTCAATCGCTTGGCAATACCTCAATGCCTAATAGCATGCAGACATTACCTTTGTCATGATGGATCTGAAGTATAGGTAGGAAGATCGACTATTATTTACTGGAGTCAGATGGGGCGACATTCACTAGTACAAATAGTTTAGGTGTTGCTCAGGCCGAACATCAGAATGGTTAAGAAATGTAACCTAAGTGACTTTGACCGTAGAATGATTGTTGGTGCCTGACCGGGTGGTTTGCGTATCTCAGAAACTACTGATCGGTTTTTTTTACGCTCGAGTCTCTTGAGTTTACAGATAATGGTGTGGAAAACAAAATATCCAGTGAGCGGCAGTTCTGTGAACGATAACGCCTTGATAATGGGTGTTCAGAGGAGAATGGCCAGACTGAGTCAAGATAACAGGAAGGTGGCAGTAACTTAAATAGCGATAAGTTACAACAGTTGTATGCAGAAAAGCATCTCAGAACGCACAGCACGTGAAACGTTGAAGTGGATGGGATACTGCAACAGACCACACCAGGTTCTACTCCTGTTAACTTAGAACAGGAAACTGAGGCTACAGTGGGCACAGACTCGCCTAAATTGGGCAGTTGAAGATTGGAGAAACATTGTCTGCCTGACGAATCGGGATTTCTGCTGCGACATGTGGATGGTAGAGTCAGAATGTGGCCTAAAACTTTAGGATAATCGAAGCATGAATGTGCAGCAGTTGTGTGATGTTATCATGTCAACATGCACCAGGAATTCAAAGGAACGTTTCCCGGACCTTGTTGAGTCCATGCCACGAAGAATTTTGGTTGTTCTGGGGGAAAAAGGGAAACCCTACCCCTTTTAAACTTTGTTGTTCTTAGAACGACAAAATGCACAAAATTGTGGCAGACGGACAGAGTGGACAAACTGTTATCAGAGAGAACGAAATAGATATAGAGCGAGTGTCAACAAGGGCTTGAAAGTGGCGAATGGGTAGAGAAAGTGTCAGGCAGAGAAATTAGAAGGCAGACTGGATGGTGAAGTGAGAGATGAATATCAAAATTACTTGAAAACGAGTTAGTGTGTGTCCGTGTTTGTGGACACAACGAATTTGACTGGTCAAGTCCCTCTCACTGGAGGAATGAAAATCGTTGCAAGCCTTTCTTGCAAGACAAACGAGAAAGAGGGAAATCAGACATATAGAGAGAGACAGACAATATCAAAGAGAAAGTCACACCGCCCGCGAAGTATTAAGCGGATGATCGTTCCAGGGTCATCTCAGCTTGAGGGTTCCTTGTATCTGGGACCCTCGATGCAATCCTCATTCCGGTCGGGAGAGATTAGTGTATCCCGGCCTCCTCTCCTTTCCCCCTGCTGATCCTCCCGCCTGCCTCGTAACTATCCATCAAGGACATCATTATCTAGAAAGGGCTTCAAAGGGCAAGGGGAAAATGGACGAGTGGAGAGAAGAGTTGCAAAAATAAAGAGGGGGGAGGTGGAGGGAGCGTGAGAAGATGTAGTAGAGGAAAAGAGGCATTTAGGCGTCACGCAGATCTCCCTCGCCTGCCAGTGAGGCTGAGAAATGTGACCTCTCTACGTTGGAGCGCGTCAGTAGCTCTCGTGAGGTGCGGGAAGGCGGACGTGTGTGTGAGAGTGTGTGTGTTTGTGTGTGGGTGCTCGTGTCGCGCACCCAGCTAGCTAGCTTCCCCGCAGCCCTCCGCCTCCCACCTGCCCGCCCCCACACACCCACACGGGGACTAACTGTGATCTGAGTGGCTCTTACAGAAGATGCTGTTATTCCTCATATAGCCATGAGAACTAGTGATCAAAACTAGGGAGGGAGTAGCAAGCTTTTACCTTGCAGCTCCAAGTGAATCTCTTACACACAACTTTTCCCGCCCTAGAAGTGGCCGCCACTACAACGGAAAACAAAAGCGCACACTGATTAATTGAAGACAATCTCCGTGGGCGGCGCGCAGTGGCTGCGAGACGTATTACTTCGATGATAGATATTACGGAGGAAACTTGATACGATATCCTCCCACGTCCATCACGCAAACACCCAACTCTCTTGCTTTCTCCCCCCTTCCCCGAAAAGGCAGAGGGAGGCCGCTCTTGCAAGAAAACAACATTCTTGCCGTCTGGTGATGTCACCAAGGGAAGAAGTCCGCATCCGGACGAGCTGCAATTGATGATCTGAGGTGACTTGATTAATCACTACAGATGAAAACTGGAAACCAGGTCGTCTGACGAATGGAAAATCGTTTTGCACGGCGGTGGCTGACTTGTATTAAAGGATTTTTATCCCCATTGCGAGATTCTGGCGTCAAGTTCTGCAGTGATAAAGAGGGCTGAGGATCTGTTGGCCCTGGTGTCTGGCTGTTTCACTTCCGTCACTCATGCTGAAATCTATATATTTTTTAATCGTTGGTCATGCTATTATGATACGTTACTTGATCAAAAGTAAGCAGCAATACATATCATTCCGCAATTGACAAATTTGTACCAGTGATCAGAAAATTCTTCAGAGTTGGGATTAATCTCGTTATGGGCAGTAGTGGTGGTGGAGTTATCGAGGACGGTGGACGCTACTGATGGAGGTTAGGGACCCAAGCCTCCCTGGAAGCGTCCTCCTTGAGGGCCCCTCTTCTGCATGAGACAAGGTGAGCATAGGGGGGGGGACGGGAAAGGGAAAGCTGAACTCTCGTTGCTCCTAATCTCAAATGCCATCCCCCCTTAAATCTCAGGAAATGAAACCAAGCCTACAGTCTCCCGAGATTAGTCTCCGAACTCTCCGAGAAAACAAATGTTGGCCCTGGGAGAAAAAGTTAAGGAAAAATTGTCTTACGCAAGACTGGCTGCGAATTCGATATCAGTGATGCCTGAAAGAAACACATTACGCTGTCGTAAGTTCCTCATCCCATCTACTTCTGTCCTGCGAAGACCCGTTGTAGAACGACGTTTCTCTCTGTAGTGAACCTTATCAAGTCATGACTTACTACACCTTTACACAGAGCGAAACATGGCTTGATATAGCTCTACACAGAGCGAAACTTGGCTTGATATAGCTCTACACAAAGCGAAACATGGCTTGATATAGCTTTACAGAAAGGGAAACATTCCTTGATACAAAGAAGAAAACATGGCTTGATATAGCTCTACAACGAATGGAACATAATATAGCTCTACAGCGAGCGAAACATGACTTAATGAAGGTCTACAGAGAGGGAAACGTGCCTTGATGTAGCTATACAGAGTGAAACGTGACTCGATAAAGCTCTACAGCGAGCGAAATGAGACTCATTAAGGCTCCACAGAGAGCGAATCATTGTCCTAATTAAAACTTGCTCTGCTACGAAGCGACCATTTGTCGCTATGGTCCGCAGACCGTCATTTCGATGCAACCATCTCAAGCTTTGGGAGTTGCTGTTGCAGCTCTCCCCTCTGCAAGAATTCCAGCAACATCTTCACTAGCCCGCATCGCCAATCTAGTCGACAAAACCTTAAAGTGTAGTTCTTGTGTCGTGATTCCCCGGTAAATCACCGGGAATGGTCGCTCTGCCGCGACACCCAGCTGCGCCCTACAGTTCGACAGTCAATACAGGATGTTTATTCTTTTCAATAGTCTCTACGAGATTACGGATTACGACTGACCGAGTCTTGGCTTCAACGAGGAATGTGCTACCGAAAAACGAAATCTTACTAAAACTCTTGATAGCCTTCCGGTGTTTCCTGGGATAATCTCCGCGGAATTAAACCACAACACTTTGAACAGTGAAATGATGAAAGCTAATGTTAGTGTTCTGGGCTGCCACGACCGGATCGATCGGGAAATTTAGATGATTTTCGTAATTTTATAGGCATTAACGATGCTCTTGCATGCCAGCTATGACCGTGGGGGAAGAAGAGAAGCAAAAACAGTAGAAGATCGAGCAGGATTGAACACTCAGCTTGCGGCATCGGATCCTCTCAGACGAGCCAAGAGACGGCATCTCCATAGAGCAGGACTAAAAAAATACGATGTTGATTATATCTGACGACATTTTATTGGCCAGAGGTAACGTAATGATAAACGCGATTACCACAGGTCACACTGCAGTGTGTGATTATTAAAGGTCGCTCAGCGATATTTATGATTACCAGAGGTCACACGGCAATATAATTACCAGAGGTCGCACTGCAATATAATTACCAGAGGTCGCACTGCAATATAATTACCAGAGGTCGCACTGCAATATAATTACCAGAGGTCGCACTGCAATATAATTACCAGAGGTCGTACTGCAATATAATTACCAGAGGTCGCACTGCAATATAATTACCAGAGGTCGCACTGCAATATAATTACCAGAGGTCGCACTGCAATATAATTACCAGAGGTCGCACTGCAATATAATTACCAGAGGTCGTACTGCAATATAATTACCAGAGGTCGTACTGCAATATAATTACCAGAGGACACACTGCTACATGGAATCACTAGAAATCACACTTTTTATTACCGAAGGTCACTCAGTGATATATGTAATTATCAGAGATCACACTGCAATGTACGGGCTTATCAGAGGTCACACTGGAATATACACGAGGTCAAACTAAGAAATATGCTGTTTAGAAAACACAGCATGTTAGTGAGTCCTACAGATTAAATCCATCGTGACAAATTACTTAGCTGCTGGAATCAAATGAATCTTCAGTTCAGTGTAAATACAGTCTTCCCCTTCTCCAGTAACTATTCTCTCCTTATTGGACTGATAGTCTCTGGTTAGCGTTACGTATGCAGTTAAAATACCCAAATGTTGCATATGTTTCTGAGTGAGTTGGATATGTGAGTGAGGGTTGTGGTGACGTACCAGTAATAATCGTTATTTCTACAAGTACAAGATACAACTTAACTCCACTCACGAAATCGTAATGACACGATTGCAAACAAACCATACCACGGATGGGGTTTGAACCCACGGTCAGAGAGTCTCAAAACTCCAGACCTAGTTGGATGAATCTTACTGAAGCTAGCTGGCCCAGTGGCTAACGCGACGGTCTGGAGTTTTGAGACTCTCTGACCGCGGGTTCAAACCCCATCCGTGGTATGTTTTTTTTTTTTTTTTTTAAGATACAACTTACACTGACTTAGCTGACATCAGTGACATACTGTATAGAAAGTTCCTGGTAATGCAGAGCATTTTGGTCAACTTAGGTTAATTTTGTCCCCTGGATGCGACCCACACCAGTCGGCTAACACCCAGGTATCTACTTACTGCTAGGTGAACAGGGACAACAGATATCTTTCCACCCGTATCAGGGATCGAACCATGGACCTCAATGTATGAGCTGAGTGCTCTGCCAACCGAGCTACAGTTCGATCTGAGATGGTAATTTGTGCTTCTGTGTTCTTCATTAATCTCAGCTAATATATTTATAATGGCAACTTCAAAAATTATCAGAAAAAAAACAAATATTTCGTAATAGTGAGCCAAATAAATCTATTGGTGCATAAATCTTCTCAGTAATATAGATGCGTGTGTCTACCTGCTGTGACCCAGTGCGACCCAGTGAAATTTTTTTATACAGATCTCAAATTCCAACAGGTATTGACAGGTTTTAGCTCTTGCTTACCTGGAATGTACCTGGATGGTGTTCCGGGGGTCAACATCCCCCTCGGCCCGGTCCCACAATCGAAAAAAATCCTTTGCGGAAGTGTGACAACTGATCATTATGGTAATTTCAGATTCGTTGGAAACTGTGGGACTAGAGCTATACTCTATCACAGGGGTTAGGATGAAATTTCTATGAAGACTAAGATTGGGTCGCAGTTGGTGGCTGTTTTAACCCACCAAAGTCCCCATATGTGGCGTGTATACGTTTGTCATTGTAAACCTCCTGGTGTATAATGGTCATCTCCGTTAGTTTGCGTTTTATTTTGAACAGTACATTGTGAATCATAAGTACTGTATAGAGGTAGTGTCTAGGATGCTGCAGGCATATCTGAATCTAGTACCTACTTATCTATCCATCCCTCTATCTATATATATATATATATATATATATATATATATATATATATATATATATATATATATATATATATATATATATATATATATATATATATTATAATGGGGTCCACCATGTCGTGGCGAACACGTAAAACTTGCGATTTTCGCTTAAATAGCAGGCGAATATTTTGTAGCAATAATTTCGCAAGAATCATTCTGAACCTAACGTAAAAAATACATTACATTGTGTTTATTTATTATCAAATTATTGTAAACTTATCTAAAATATATTTAGTTGGATTAGGCTAAATTAAATTGTGCTTATTGTAATAAGGTTAGGTAAGTTTTCTTAGGTGCTTTTGGAATTATTTTTGCGAAATTATTGCATACAAAATTTTTCGTTTGCCTTATTCGGCAAGAAAAGCGTTATCTTTGTTATCATTGGCTATGTTTCATTGATATTAAACTGTAGATTTTAAGTGACTTGATGAAGTAACTTTTATAGTTATTTTGGTATTATCGAAGAATGATGATACAAAGATGAGATTTGTGTTCTTGCATTGGCTGCGAGGATGAGAAAGTGGAAATGTTCGAGGACATTGTCTAACGAAAATGATCATTTTCTTGAAATCCAGTTACGTTTTGATTAGAGGTTGGAAGGTTGGAACCTCCGCCACTCCTTGCACTAGATGACCCACATGGTTGGAACGCTTCACTTTAATGATACTAATGCTCCAGAAAGGACGCACTCATTACAGAAGAAGCTTTCGGTTGGACAGTGCATCGCTCTGTATTGTTACAGTAGAGCTGTGTAGAGATTAAGCTCTACACAGAGCGAAACTCTGTCCCAATAAAAGGGTGTTTTGCATCGTGTGTTTTATCTTCACTGTTGTCGCGATATAGTATTTGTATTCAAACAGATTTCACTTAATTTTACATTTTGATCGGTTACCACTCAAATTTTTTTGATCCATTGCAGTGCTCCTATCATCCCTTCCTTGGATCAGTCTTGATTACCAGCCATTTCCCATACGCTGTATGATTCCCAACGTGTGTAGTCGTCCTGATAGTTGTTAGTTTGAAAAAATCTAAACTCTGCTTTTAAATCTTACGTGTTAGAAACATTACCTTGTTTTGTCAACCATTATTCTGTGGTCTTATTTGTCAGAGTAAGGCACATTTGCATTTTATTTTTCTTCCATTGCCTCTGTGATTTTGGAACCTTCAAGAGAAGGGTCCCTTAATTCTAATAAAGACATCTTGTTTCAAGGAATTGAAGCTAGCCTTGATTTTCTTATATCTTACTTTGACTTCTATGTGAGTGAATAAGATACCGATACAATAGTAAGGAGAGACAGATGTTGCTATATCAAACTATTGAGAGTATAAGAACAGTGGAATATTGTAGTAGGCTTGTTTACCCATGTTAGGCAGGTCCAGTTCTCCCAACTTGTGTAACTATCAAACTTCCATTCAAAACAACTCAAAGTTCTCGCTATAGTGAAGCTGCTTTGAAGTTTATTCCACTCATCAACTCTACTGTCAAGCCAGTACTTCCCGTTAAATCCAAATTTATCCAGGGTAAAGTAACCCATACTCCTGGGTTACATAAGATTCGGTGTAATAACAGTGACCATTTTGATTCGCTAAACAGCTACACTTCTGCGAGGTATTAGCTGTAATCACCGAAGTGTTACCACTTATCTCCTAGAGTTTGTGTCAGAAACAGAGCAAAATAGAGAAACTCAAACAGTAAGCAAAATTAAAGAAACACAGTATCCATATCCTATAAATCCTGAGGTAAACGTGTGCTATAATTAATGTTTTGGATTGCTTAATGATCTATTAAAATATGAATATCTTGGACCTATAATTTTAGAGAATAATCAAAAAGGCATTTGTGTAACTTGAACAAATACTCTTTGGATTACCTCTGTAGATGGGCCTCTTGAGGCTGTTGAGAAGCTCTTGTTCCAAGGAATTGGACTCGCCTTTACCTCATTTCCCAGGCGCTGTATGATACATATGACTTTAGTGCATCACCTCAAAGTTATTTGCATATTTATAGAGAACTCTGCACAGGAGGTTTCTCCTGTCGAATTCAGAGGTGACTGATATGGAGACAGCAGTAGACAGGTAATGATGTGATCAATCCATCAATCTTGAATAAATAACTTTGAAGAGGTCAATTGATGGACTGATCGTATTACCTGTCCACTGCTTTTGCTATCTCCACATATCAGCTCTGAATTTGACTGAAGAATCCTACTGTGTAGGCGTATCGTTTCAGAATGAAGATGATTATCTGATACGTATGACGTATCTACTAGTGCCTATTTCATACCGTTTTTATATTGATTCAGCAAGGAGAGCTTTGAATAATTATTGAATATATAGTGTGGGTGTGTAAAGAGGTGTTTCCCTGCCACCTGCACTAAGCCCTCATTTACAGGGACTTCAATACACAACCCAGGAAAGAGCCACTCGTTATAATATTACAGCCCCTTATTGATTACAGGGAGCATTTCACTGTTGCAAAGACAGACAAATGGGTGACTGATGACAATGCTTTAAACAGTGAAAATCACACACGTGTCTTTTTTACCACCTCTAACTTACCTTTTATCTATTTCCGTTGTCGTATGCTATTAGAGGTAAATTTTTAATCGATATATGACACCCTAACCTAACATAAATAACACGTACCAAGAAATTTGACTATATCTAAATACAAATCACAGTGTTGATGAACATGTAGTTTCCAACTATCTTTGCTGATGTCTGTATTCTGCCAGACGAGACTCTTAACTCCCTTTGCTTATTGATGTTTGATTAACCTCATCTACATAAGCTCGAATTTAATTGATCCAGACTTATAGAACATTCAGAAATAGAGGCATTGATCTGCTAAGAAGCCGAACGTTTTAATGTGATGGATTGCTAGCTAGGAAGTGTGAGATTCGAATCTAGAGATATTGGTAGTGTTTTGTCGATTCCTTCAGAAGTGTTCATGATGCTGCAAGCTGACTGCCTCCCATTCACCAAGAGTTGTATTTTACCTACTATTACCACTATACTACTACTACTACTAATAATAATACTATTACCGCTACTACTACTATTACTATTACCACCACCACTACTACTACTATTACTATTACCACCACTACTACTACTATTACTATTACTACTACTATTACTACTACTATTACCACTACTACTACTATTACCACTACTACTACTAATACTACTATTACCACTATTACTGATACTATTATTACTACTACTACTACTTCTACTATTACCACTACTACTACTTCTACTATTAGGACTACTACTACCACTACTATTACCACTATTATCACTACTACTGCTACTACTATTATCACTACTACTACTATTATCACTACTACTATTACCACTACTACTGCTATTACCACTACTACTGCTACTATTACCACTACTACTGCTACTATTACCACTACTACTGCTACTATTACCACCACTACTGCTACTATTACCACTACTACTGCTACTACTATTACCACTACTACTGCTACTACTATTACCACCACTACTACTGCTACTACTATTACCACTACTACTGCTACTACTATTACCACTGCTACTGCTACCACTGCTACTGCTACCACTACTACTGCTACCTTTACTACTGCTACCACTACTACTATTACTACTATTACTATTACTACTACTACTACTATTACTACTATTACTGCTACTGCTATTATACTATTACCACCACTACTACTATTACCACTACTACTGCTATCACTATCACTACTATTACTACTATTACTACTACTACTATTACTATTACTGCTACTATACTATTACTACTACTATTACTACTACTATTACTACTACTACTACTATTACTACTACTATTACTATTAATACTACTATTACTACTATTACTACTATTATCACTACTACCACTACTACTATTATCACTACTACCACTACTACTATTATCACTACTACCACTACTACTATTACCACCACTACTACTACCACTACTACTACTATTACTGCTATTATTACCACTACTATTACTGCTATTATTACCACTACTACTATTACTGCTATTATTACCACTACTACTATTACTGCTATTATTACCACTACTACTATTACTGCTATTATTACCACTACTACTATTACTGCTATTATTACCACCACAGTTACTACTATTACTATTATTACCACAACCACTATTACAACTACTACTTACTATACTGCCAGTACCATTATAACTCTACTACTACTATTGCTGCTACTATTACAACTACTACTATTACTATATTCCTTTTACTACTGCCACTATTACAACAATTACTACTGCTACTACAAATAACAAAAAGAATAATAGAAAATAGGAAAAAAATAATAGAAATAGAGTACAATTTTCTTTAAGATTTTACTAGTGTTCTATAAGCATTAAAAAAAATATAATAGAACATTTTAAACTGTTTTTGCATATGTAAATACACTGCTTTTGTTTAATTTTTAATATGTTTTTATTTGCGTGTTTCTTCCGTCTGGTGTACTTGTTTTCCCGTAATTTCTCTAAGTTTTCTTTTGTCTGGTTTGACAGCTGCCATTTTTCTTGCCTCGGAGAATCAGCTGTAAAATTCTGACATTTTCTCCGGTCTGTTGTTTTGATCTAAGTTTTTTTTTTTTATATTCTCTCGTATCTTTTTTTTTCTCTCCTTTTTAGTCGTATTCTGTCTATTTTTATCTTCAATTACTTCTTCACTGAAGGCTTTTGCTCTCAGGAGAATCGTACGTACATGAACAGGCTAAGCCTTTTATTGACCGACATTTCAAACGCTGTGGAGTAAAACATTGTAAAATAAAAGGTCTATTCTGTCCTTGACTCACCTTTTATCTGCTATCGTTATCAGTTAGCCTCTTTAGCGTTCAATTTTCATTCTATTTTCATTTCACCATTAATAAATTGCCCATCAAGAGGAAACGAATAAAATTAATTAAACGCTAAAATTTGCGGAATAACGAAGTATGCATAGCTATGCATACTTTAGGATTCGTTCAATATATTATTTTCCGAAACTTTTAATATTTAAAATCAATTTTTTCCTCTTTCAATGGGGAATTTATAAATAAATTGTGAACGCTAAATGAAGAGAAAAACATGAACGCAGGAGAGAGTAATTAATGAACGCGTCCTAAAGTATGCATAAGTATGGGGTCTGGGAGGTATTTCATGTATAACCCTTGCGGTTTAGCGCTTCTTTTTGATGATAATGGGTGATATTTTTGTGGTTATGGTTATTGTGTAAATGTTTTCTCAAAGGAATATTCTCTATAGATATTCTTCATGGACATGTATTGCTGCTTGTCCATGTATATGTATGGGTTACTGTCTCATGCTGCTAATGCTCCTAATCCTCGCTCTCATTTCTCTTCTTTCTCTCCCTATCTTCTTTGTTTCTTACATTTATGGTTGGTATTAGAAAGAAGGGTTTGGTACGGCATCTTTAGTCTTTTGATAGCCCTCTCCTCTTGTCCTCCATCCCCTGTGGTTCTCCTTTATCATCCTCTTGCCCTCATTTTCCATCTCTTCCGTTTCTTCTTTATCTTTCTCTTCCCCTCCTCCTCCGCCACTTGTTTTTTTTATTTTTCCCCTTAGCCGCCTCCATCATTTTCTTGTTCTACATCTTCCTCTTCCCCTCCTCCACCTTTTGCATTTCTTCATCTCCTTCTTACCCTTAAACACCTTTTTTAGTTTCATTTTCATTCTATTCACCTCTGTTTCTTCCACTCCATGCTCTTGTTCTCCATCGTAGAGCTCCTGGGAAACCAGAGGTAATCAGGTTTGATCCGAGGAAAATGAAAGTATTACTAGTTCTTGGATCAAAATCCTCTCACGGGGCAGTATGACTAAAAAAGCATAAATTTTATTATTATTATTATTATTATTATTATTATTATTATTATTATTATTATTATTGGGAAAATAAATCATGGGTGTCAGCGACTGGGTAATGGGATGTAATCAAGTTTAAAACAAGGGAAGGGCACCCTTGTTTTAAACCTGATTACTTGCATTCCCCAGGCGCTAACATCCTTGGCATCAAGGCATCCTCTTTGAAGGGGGTTCCAACACAACAGACCTGAGGCTTAATGTGGGATAACCTGGGATTTCATACAGGAATCTTATCAAATATGGCTTCTTTCGCGAATTCTCTCGAAGTCTGCGATTTCCAGCAAAGGGCCCCACGAATTCCACTGCAAAATCCGCGAATTTCAATACATAGTCTGCGAATTCCGATAAGTTGCCCGGCGAACGATATATGTACCTTTTTTTATAATTTCCCTATGAAATCCTTTATTGATGTCGGTAGATCCTCTGTTTATTTTTGTTAATACGCTATGATTTGAACACAAATTTTAAAACAAATGTATGTAGCAAGGGGCGAGTAACCCCTTCTCTTGTATAAATTACTAAGTTTAAAAAGAGAAACTTTCATCTTTCTTTTTGGGCCACCCTGTCTTGGTGGAAAACGGCCGATTTGTTGTGTATGTATGTATATATATATATATGTCGTGCCGAATATGTAAAACTGGTTAATTAGCAAGAACTCATTTAAAATTAAGTCTTTCCTGAAATTTTCTCTTATACGTTTAAAGATATAATTTTTTTATTAATGTTAATGAAAAAAGTTTTCATTTTGCACCAAAAGAATCTTAGAAAACTTACCTAACCTTATTATAACAAGAGCAATTTATTTTAGCCTAACCCAACTAAATATATTTTAAATACGTTTACAATAATTTAGTACTAAACAAACGCAATCAAATATATTTTTTTTCGTTAGGTTCAGAATGATTTTGGCGAAATTATTGCATACACAAATTTTTACTTGTCCTATATGGCAAGATGAGTGTTGCTATTTAAGCCAAGATCGCAAGTTCTGCCTATTCGGCACGACATATATATATATATATATATATATCACTCACTAAAAAATTCTGCTTCTGCTGGGTATGTGTACATATCTGAAGGAATACAGATTCAACCACGATGTAAATTGTGTAACTTGAAGTTGGGAATAAAGAGAGTGAGAAAGAGAGAGAGATTAGATTTTAGATTTTGCCACCGAAGTGGCTAGTTTATTGTGCACCCCATATCCATCCTGTGGACGGTAGCGCGAGAGCATATGGATACACAAAAGGCCTAGGAACTAGGCCCCAAAGGGTTAACAGGAATACATATGGATTTATATCTACATATCTATAGTTCACTTATCTGTTACAAGCAAATTTAGGAAATTTGCTTAGTATATCTGGTATCTTATTTTCATTAATAAGATATCTTGACATGTCACATAGGTTATTATACTGTCTGTCTCTGTATTCCTCAATAAGTGGACAATTAAGCACATAGTGTTCAAGAGAGTGACCATATGCCTGATCACATAATTTACATTTAGTTTGATCATCATCTGTGTGTCTCCCAAACTGCCAGAAGTACTTGTAACCAAGCCTAAGCCTGGCCACTACAACATCAGTCAGTCTGTTCACATTGCACGTTGCTCCATAAACATACTTATCTACGTTCATGTTATCATAGTGGGTTATAGATCTACTCAGGCTTCTAACTGCATTACTATAACAATCATTTTCATTATTTACTTCTCTCCTAATATTATTCCTAATGCTAGACACAGTTATACCAAAGTTATATTCTACATTCTCCTTCTGGATACTCTTCTTGGCTAACATATCAACTTTATCATGAAGGAGTAATCCAATGTGTGATGGATCCATAGCAATTGTACATTAATTCCTTTGTCCCTAATTTTTGAGTATCTATACCTGGCTTCCCCAATGAGCATGTTGGAGTCATTATATGAGCCAAGAGCCTTCAATGATGACATAGAATCCGTAATGATGATAGTCAAGCTCAGTGTCATAGGTTAGCTTTAGCGCCATTAGGATTGCAAACAATTCAGTTTGCAGTGTAGACGCCCAGTTGTTAATTCTTATGCCTAACTCAACAAATTAGAGAGAGAGAGAGAGAGAGAGAGAGAGAGAGAGAGAGTAAATTCCCCTATTATAATTAATACTTTATATTAACCTTTTAGAGCTAATATCGATTCTTTGTCACTTTCGTGCATGTTGTAATCATATTTCTACTAGCTTTTCTCGTTTAACCATGGTGAGGGGCTCTTGATTTAGGGAATTGGATCTGTGCTCCAGTTCCCCAAATTAAGCCTGAATGCCTTCCACATCCCCCCCCAGGCGCTGTATAATCCTCCGGGTTTAGCGCTTCCCCTTGATTGTAATAATAATAATCTCGTTTAACCAGATATGTCAGGTCTCTCTCATAGTTTTGCTTAACCAGAGATGTCAGATCTCTTTCATAGCTTCTACTGGGGTTATTCATCTATATTCAAGCTGTCTTCTGTATGCGTACCCCGGTTGTTTTTTTCGATTATAACTGTGGTCGTCCAGACGAGAGTTTCATGCAAGTAATGTATATTCAAGATTGGTATGACTCTGTGAAGTAAAGTGCGTTGTAAATACGCCACTTTAATGTTTGCGAGTCTAGCCTCTGGTTCTGTTTACTAGCTCAACATCCAGTTCTGTTTGCTACTTCTGCCTTCAGTTCTGTTCTTCTGTTCGTGTGCCTCCGGAGGGATCACCTACGCAGGTGCCGCTCACTTATATGAGCGGCATACTGCTGGTGTGGGACTGCTCGTTAGTTACTCCTCTGGCTGATAGCTATCTACCACTTCCACCTTCATCTTCCAGCACCCCAGTGGGTGGGTACCTAGGGTCCCCTGCTGCTTCCGTAGTTCCCACCCACCCTCTGAGGAGCTGAATGAGAACTACAACCTAATCTAAATGTTTATACATTGCACATGAACTTTTTACTGAGATTTTAACAAATTCTGTTTAATCCTGTAAAGACATAAACACTAACTACCTCAATTAGAGAACCAATTTCATACAAATCGTATTTATTTGTCTTATCAATAAACAAAGTCCCATAATTCACATCGTCCTCATTACGCAGTTTTCATTTTAAAACTCATTCATGAGACATTCTCGTTGATCACATGATCAACGAGAATATTTTAGGTTACACCGAGTTATTTTACCGTAAAAATAACGTCTATTTTACCACAAATAAATTGCTTAATTTAATGTAAGGATAAGATCAAGGAAAAATATACGCCAGACGCTAATGGACTAATTAGTTATGAAGAAAACACTAGTCATGTTAGCAATGTATAATTAGTTATCTTCTTGTCCTCTGTTCAAACGTATTCTTGTCTATGCAGGCCAACAGGAAGGGAAAAGTAGATGAGGGAATGTGATGCAAAGCAATATGTTAATTTTAGACGTTTCTGTCGAGAGAGTGTGCAACGTTGTCTAGAATGAAAGCCTTGCTGTGTGTAGATTTGTGGTCAGGTGGAGATAATGCTGTAAGGTGCTGGAGGAGAATCACTCCATATGCTTGGTAGCCCAGGCAAGATGTCTAAGAGACGGCAGCAGCATTTCTGTAACTGCTTTCTTGCATGCCTGTCTGCATTTTTTTCCTAGCATACCTGGGTCTTTATCTGTCTGCCTACTAGCCTGCCTGTATGTGTTTTTATTTGCCCTCTTGTCTGTCTGCCTGCCTGCCTGTCTGCCTGCCTGTCTGCCTGCCTTATTGCTTACTTTCCTTCATACATACCTCTCAATCTGCCTGAACACCTGTCTGTCTGCTTCTCTGGTCACCTGTCTGCATGGTGCCTCCTTTCCTCTGTGCCTTCCCGCATCTCTGCCTCTCTGCCTCCCTACTTACCTATTTTCCTCGACCTGACAGCAGGTGGTCAGCACCATAACCTTGTAGCAGGTTTTCAGAACCTCAGCCTGACAGCAGGTTGTCAGAACCTCAGCCTGATAGCAGGTTGTCAGAACCTCAGCCTGATAGCAGGTTGTCAGAGCCTCAACCTGACAGCAGGTGGCCAGTACTTCAACCTGATAGCAGGTTGTCTGAGCCTCAGCCTGACAGCAGGTGGTCAGAACCTCATACTGACAGATGGAGAGAATCTCAGCTTGACAGCAGATGGACAGAACCTCAGTTTGAGAGATATGCTGAACCTCAACTTGACAGCAAATAGACAGAATTTTAGCTTGATATAGGGAAGATAGTTCCACTTCCTGAAATCAAGAGCTCTTATCCAGCATCAAGACAGTAACTTCAAAGAGCCTTAAATACACAGCTTAAATTTCTTGATTTCTAGCTGACACTTAAGCTTATTAAGCTTTGATGCTTGCGAAGATCTCTTGATCCAGAGAATTAGTCTTCTATTCCCAGGTGGTATGGGACTCGTGCGGGTTTAGCACTTCACAATGAATATAATTATAATATACAAAAAATTCTGAGACAAAATTTAATAGAATAATTTATAATTTAATACCTTTAGTGAGCGCTAAATTTGTGTGGGTCACTAAGCGGAAAGAACATTGGAGGCTCGATCCTCCACCCGTTAATAGCGAAACAAATGCTACATAGCTGTACTTAGCTCAAAAATAGTCAAAAGCAAATACGGCCTTTTATTAACTCGAGAAATATATAAAAAAAAAAGACAGGTCACAGGGCTTTTAATACCCCAGTTTAAAAGAAATAAAAAGGAAAGTGGAAGGAAAGGCTTAGGAATTTAAGCTTTCCAGACGTAAGCCTTAATCCCATAACGGGATAGGCAGGAGAGAAGTCTTGTAAGTTAGCTGGTGAGAAGACTGAAGGCAGAACGGTATCGTAAATTCTTTATGGGAGAAACAAATTACTGAATCCGTTAACGGATCATTGAGAGAGGTGATTAACACTGTTTCTGTGATGGGGTATGAGAGAGTGAGAATAGTAGTAGTAGTAGCAGGAGCAGCAACACCAGTAGTAGTAGTAGCAGCAGCAGCAGTAGTACTAGTAGTAGTAGCAGCAGCAGTAGCAGGAGCAGCAATACCAGTAGTAGTAGTAGCAGCAGCACCAGTAGCAGCAATACCAGTAGTAGTAGTAGTAGTAGTAGCAGCAGGAGCAGCACCACCAGTAGTAGTAGTATTAGTAGCAGCAGCAGTAGTAGTAGTATTAGTAGCAGCAGCAATAGTAGTAATAGCATTAGTAGCAGCAATACCAGCAGCAGTAGTAGCAGGAGCAGCAGCATCAGTAGTAGTAGTAGTAGCTGTAGTAGTAGTAGTAGCAGCAGTAGGTTACAGTTTCCAGTCAGCTTCAGTGTGCAATGATACCCCGCCTTTCCACTGTACTCCTATGTACTCGCATGTACTCCCATGTATGTGCATGTACTCCCATGTACAGTATTAGCGAGAAAGCTAGAAATTAAACGGAAACTTCTGTTAACGGAAGTCCATGGATAAAACAGGAAATGAAAGAATATTGGACTTCCTATTACACTTTTAGGGGGTAAATCTTTGGCGGGGAAGCGGACCCCTTGCTCTGTTAACGGGAGATCCCAACAGACATCACAAACACACACTGTTAGCGAGAGATCTTAATGGAGATCTCAATCTGTTAAGGGAAGGTGCAAATAGACATCAAAAACGCTGTTAACGGGAGATCCAAACAGATGTCCCCTCGCACTTTTAATGGGGGATCCAAACAGTCATTATACCCTGCTAATGGGAAGAAAACCCCATGCACACTATCCTGTTACAACAAACGAATGGGAAGAAAAGAAGAAAAAGACAATTTAACACATCAGTTGCTCGAAGGAGGAGTAGAAGACGAAGAGAATAATAAGAAAAAGATAAAAATTAAAGAAAGGAAAAATAAAACATTTAAAATAGTCGAGAAAAAAAAGGGGGGTTCACATACCAAATATTTTTTATTTCGTGTGTGTGTGTGTGTGTGTGTGTGTGTGTGTGTGTGTGTGTGTGTGTGTGTGTCGTGCCGAATAGGTAAAACTGGTCAAGAACTCATTTAAAATTAAGTCCTTTCTAAAATTTTCTCTTATACGTTTAAAGACATTTTTTTCATTTATGTTAGTATAAAAATTAATAATTTTGTACCAGAAGAACCGCCGAAGGATTGTAAGTTTTACCTATTCGGCACGACCAGGTGTTTACAGTGAAACATATAAGTGAACAGTATTTAGATAAGGCTAAAGAGGTCTTTGTGGCATTTATGGATTTGGAAAAGGCGTATGACAGGGTGGATAGGGGGGGCAATGTGGCAGATGTTGCAGGTGTATGGTGTAGGAGGTAGGTTACTGAAAGCAGTGAAGAGTTTTTACGAGGATAGTGAGGCTCAAGTTAGAGTATGTAGGAAAGAGGGAAATTATTTCCCAGTAAAAGTAGGCCTTAGACAAGGATGTGTGATGTCACCGTGGTTGTTTAATATATTTATAGATGGGGTTGTAAGAGAAGTAAATGCGAGGGTCTTGGCAAGAGGCGTGGAGTTAAAAGATAAAGAATCACACACAAAGTGGGAGTTGTCACAGCTGCTCTTTGCTGATGACACTGTGCTCTTGGGAGATTCTGAAAAGAAGTTGCAGAGATTGGTGGATGAATTTGGTAGGGTGTGCAAAAGAAGAAAATTAAAGGTGAATACAGGAAAGAGTAAGGTTATGAGGATAACAAAAAGATTAGGTGATGAAAGATTGAATATCAGATTGGAGGGAGAGAGTATGGAGGAGGTGAATGTATTCAGATATTTGGGAGTGGACGTGTCAGCGGATGGGTCTATGAAAGATGAGGTGAATCATAGAATTGATGAGGGGAAAAGAGTGAGTGGTGCACTTAGGAGTCTGTGGAGACAAAGAACTTTGTCCTTGGAGGCAAAGAGGGGAATGTATGAGAGTATAGTTTTACCAACGCTCTTATATGGGTGTGAAGCATGGGTGATGAATGTTGCAGCGAGGAGAAGGCTGGAGGCAGTGGAGATGTCATGTCTGAGGGCAATGTGTGGTGTGAATATAATGCAGAGAATTCGTAGTTTGGAAGTTAGGAGGAGGTGCGGGATTACCAAAACTGTTGTCCAGAGGGCTGAGGAAGGGTTGTTGAGGTGGTTCGGACATGTAGAGAGAATGGAGCGAAAGAGAATGACTTCAAGCGTGTATCAGTCTGTATTGGAAGGAAGGCGGGGTAGGGGTCGGCCTAGGAAAGGTTGGAGGGAGGGGGTAAAGGAGGTTTTGTGTGCGAGGGGCTTGGACTTCCAGCAGGCATGCGTGAGCTTGTTTGATAGGAGTGAATGGAGACAAATGGTTTTTAATACTTGACGTGCTGTTGGAGTGTGAGCAAAGTAACATTTATGAAGGGGTTCAGGGAAACCGGCAGGCCGGACTTGAGTCCTGGAGATGGGAAGTACAGTGCCTGCACTCTGAAGGAGGGGTGTTAATGTTGCAGTTTAAAAACTGTAGTGTAAAGCACCCTTCTGGCAAGACAGTGATGGAGTGAATGATGGTGAAAGTTTTTCTTTTTCGGGCCACCCTGCCTTGGTGGGAATCGGCCAGTGTGATAATAATAAAAAAATAATATAATATATATATATATATATATATATATATATATATATATATATATATATATATATATATATATATATATATATATATCGTGCCGAATATGTAGAACTGGTCAGTTAGCAAGAACTCATTTAAAACTGAGTCCTTTCTAAAATTTTCTCTTATATGTTTAAAGATATATTTTTTTCATTAATGTTGATGTAAAAATTTATAATTTTGCACCAAAAGGAACTTAGAAAACTTACCTAACCTTATTATAACAAGAACAATTTATTTTAGACTAACCCAACTAAACATATTTTAGATTTGTTTACAATAATTTAATACTAAACAAATACAATGAAATATATTTTTTTCGTTAGGTTCAGAATGATTTTGGCGAAATTATTGCATACACAAATTTTCACTTGTCCTATATGGCAAGATGAGCGTTGCTATTTAAGCCAAGATCGCAAGTTCTGCCTATTCGGCACGACATTATATATATATATATATATATATATATATATATATATATATATATATATATATATATATATATACACACACACACACACAATTTCTGAATTTCTCTCTCAATCAGCTTCAAAATTCTTCTCTGTTACATTGTGATTCCCTTTTGCTGGCTAAAACAGGTTACTGGAACACTAATCTACTCTGTCCTCTCTTTAGATGCGAAAAAAAAACAATTACCTACTAACGAGATCACTTCACACACTCGCTAACGTTTTGAACACAGTGAAATTAATCGTTTCGTGCCCTATCGTGAGCGTTACAGTGAGAAACATGTTGAAGAGGAAGCTTTTGTTGGGACGACGTTTCGCTCTGTGTAGAGATTTATCGAATGGAAGATGAAGAACGAAAAGGCAGAATACCGTGACTGGAACAACACACAAATAACCCGCACATAGGAGAATGAAATGACGTTTCGGTTCTACTTTGACCGAAACATTGGGCTATCTGTTTATCGAATGAAAGATTGTTCTTCGAAATGTCCTTTCGTCAGTATTTTTGGCAGTGCAGCTTTGAGTCTGTTTTTGGACGTTTCGTTTTAGGTACAGCTCATTTGTTTACGCAGAGCGAAACGTTGTGGATATAAAGGCCTGTTTTGCATACTTGTGTTCTTATTTACAGCCTGACCGAATTGTCGTCACGACATTCTGACAGAAATGTCGTCACGGCCTTCTGACCGAAACGTCGTTCACAAACTTTAACACTTACCTAGTTGAAAATTCACAAAAATTACTAAATCGTAGAAAGAAATCTTTAAAAAAAAAAAAAAATCAGTGTTTTTTTAAAAATAAAAACTCCAGGTGAATTCAGTACAAATTGAAACCAGTAAAAAACATTAGTGAATAATTTGTACTGTTATAAAATTACTTAACAAATTCGCCAAATTAATGAATTGGAAGAAAAATGTACAAATTTCGCAGAAAAAAACAAATTTTAATACAGATTTTTGAAAAAAAAAAAAAAATCTGCGACACCCCGAACCAAAAGTCGCCATATTGTGTCTTTACGAGAGAACAATTCCACAATACACGCAGCCGTTTCCAACAACGACGAACAATTTCTATTGAACTTTTTTTTTTTTGGTATTTTCTTCATGACGGGGGGGCGGGGGGAGGGGTTCCTTTACGCCTGTGAATGACTTTCGATCCAAGGAACTGGAACTACTTTGTCCTTCCATGGATCAAACTTTAATTTTTTTTACCCATTCCCCATATTATACATAAGCTGCTCTCATATATATATATATATATATATATATATATATATATATATATATATATATATATATATATATATATTGAAGTAACACATCGGCCGATTCCCACCAAGGCAGGGTGGCCCGAAAAAGAAAAACTTTCACCATCATTCACTCCATCACTGTCTTGCCAGAAGGGTACTTTACACTACAGTTATAAAACTGCAACATTAACACCCCTCCTTCAGAGTGCAGGCACTGTACTTCCCATCTCCAGGACTCAAGTCCGGCCTGCCGGTTTCCCTGAACCCCTTCATAAATGTTACTTTGCTCACACTCCAACAGCACGTCAAGTATTAAAAATCATTTGTCTCTATTCACTCCTATCAAATAAATTCGTTTACGCATGCTTGCTGGAAGTCCAAGCCCCTCGCACACAAAACCTCCTTTACCCCCTCCCTCCAACCCTTCCTAGGCCGACCCCTATCCCGCCTTCCCTCCACTACTACAGATTTATACACTCTCGAAGTCATTCTGTTTTGTTCCATTCTCTCTACATGTCCGAACCACCTCAACAACCCTTCCTCAGCCCTCTGGATAATAAGAACATAACATAAAGAAGGAACACTGCAACAGGCCTACTGACCCATGCGGAGCAGGTCCATGTTCCTCACCCCCGGATTAGTCCAATGACCCACCCAGTCTGGTCACCTCAACTCAAGCAAGAAGTACGGCACTAGACCCAGCACCAGAAGCTAGTCAGGTCCAACTCACACCCACTCATGTATTTATCTAACCTATTTTTAAAACTACCCAACGTTTTAGCCTCAATAACTGTACTCAGGAGTTCCACTTATCCACAACTCTATTACCAAACCAGTATTTTCCTATATCCTTCCTGAATCTGAATTTTTCCAACTTTAAACCATTGTTGCTAGTCCTGTCTTGGCGGGAAATTTTCAGCACGCTATTTACATCCCCATTAATATATTCCTGTTTTCCATTTATACACCTCGATCATATCTCCCCTAATTCTACGCTTTTCTAGAGAGTGCAGATTCAGGGCCTTCAGTCTATCCTCATGGGGAAGATTTCTGATACATGGGATCATCTTTGTCATCCTCCTCTGTACGTTTTCCAGAGCATTTATATCCATTCTATAATACGGTGACCAGAACTGTGCAGCATAGTCTAAATGAGGCCTAACCAAGGATATATAGAGTTGAATAGTTTTGGTAATCCCACACCTTCTCCTAATTTCCAAACTACGAATATATTAATATATGGGCCGTCTCCCACCAAGGCAGGGTGGCCGGAAAAAGAAAATCTTTCATCATCATTCACTCCATCACTGTCTTGCCAAAGGCGCGATTACACTACAGTTATAAAACTGTAACGTAAGTTTACAATAATTTAATAATATTTAAGCACAAAATATATTTTTTTCCGTTAGGTTCAGAATCATTTTTGCGAAATTATTGCATACACAGATTTTCGTTTGCCTTATTCGGCAAGAAGAGCGTTGCTATTTAAGGCAAAGTCGCAAGTTTTACCTATTCGTCACGATATATATATATATACATATATATATATATATATATATATATATATATATATATATATATATATATATATATATATATATATATATATATATATATATATGTCGTGCCGAATAGGCAGAACTTGCGATCTTGGCTTAAATAGCAACGCTCATCTTGCCATATAGGACAAGTGAAAATTTGTGTATGCAATAATTTCGCCAAAATCATTCTGAACCTAACGAAAAAAAATATATTTCACTGGGTTTGTTTAGTATTAAATTATTGTAAACAAATCTAAAATATATTTAGTTGGGTAAGGCTAAAATAAATTGCTCTTGTTATAATAAGGTTAAGTAAGTTTTCTAAGATTCTTTTGGAGCAAAATTAAAAATTTTTACATTAACATTAATGAAAAAAATATGTCTTTAAACGTATAAGAGAAAACTTTAGAAAGGACTTAATTTTAAATGAGTTCTTGCTAATTGACCAGTTTTACATATTCGGCACGACATATATATATATATATTATATTTATATATATATATATATATATATATATATATATATATATATATATATATATATATATATATATATATATATATATATATATTGATACTTTCATGGTGACGTTGAATTAAATGACAGTTAAAGACAATTAATCAGCAACCAGTATCTTCATGCTCTATGGTTTCTTCAGGTGAGGAAGCCAAGTGACATGAAGCAATAAGTATCATGTTAATGGTATACAATACCGACAAGATGATTCTTGTCTTTATTCTCGAAGAGTTTCTTCTGCGAAATAGGCGAAATTAGTAGAAATTACTTTTAGAGAGGGTGTGGTAGGTAAGTTTGGGGTGCCAGGTGTAAATGATAATGGGGGCCCTTTGATTGAACTTTGTATAGAAAGGGGTTTAGTTATAGGTAATACATATTTTAAGAAAAATAGGATAAATAAGTATACAAGATATGATGTAGGGCGTAATGACAGTAGTTTGTTGGATTATGTATTGGTAGATAAAAGACTGTTGAGTAGACTTCAGGATGTACATGTTTATAGAGGGGCCACAGATATATCAGGTCACTTTCTAGTTGTAGCTACACTGAGAGTAAAAGGTAGATGGGATACAAGGAGAATAGAAGCATCAGGGAAGAGAGAAGTGAAGGTTTATAAAATAAAAGAGGAGGCAGTTAGGGTAAGATATAAACAGCTATTGGAGGATAGATGGGCTAATGAGAGCATAGGCAATGGGGTCGAAGAGGTATGGGGTAGGTTTAAAAATGTAGTGTTAGAGTGTTCAGCAGAAGTTTGTGGTTACAGGAAAGTGGGTGCAGGAGGGAAGAGGAGCGATTGGTGGAATGATGATGTAAAGAGAGTAGTAAGGGAGAAAAAGTTAGCATATGAGAAGTTTTTACAAAGTAGAAGTGATGCAAGGAGGGAAGAGTATATGGAGAAAAAGAGAGAGGTTAAGAGAGTGGTGAAGCAATGTAAAAAGAGAGCAAATGAGAGAGTGGGTGAGATATCAACAAATTTTGTTGAAAATAAGAAAAAGTTTTGGAGTGAGATTAACAAGTTAAGGAAGCCTAGAGAACAAATGGATTTGTCAGTTAAAATAGAAGAGGAGAGTTATTAAATGGAGAGTTAGAGGTATTGGGAAGATGGAGGGAATATTTTGAGGAATTGTTAAATGTTGATGAAGATAGGGAAGCTGTGATTTCGTGTATAGGGCAAGGAGGAATAACATCTTGTAGGAGTGAGGAAGAGCCAGTTGTGAGTGTGGGGGAAGTTCGTGAGGCAGTAGGTAAAATAAAAGGGGGTAAGGCAGCTGGGATTGATGGGATAAAGATAGAAATGTTAAAAGCAGGTGGGGATATAGTTTTGGAGTGGTTGGTGCAATTATTTAATAAATGTATGGAAGAGGATAAGGTACCTAGGGATTGGCAGAGAGCATGCATAGTTCCTTTGTATAAAGGCAAAGGGGATAAAAGAGAGTGCAAAAATTATAGGGGGATAAGTCTGTTGAGTATACCTGGTAAAGTGTATGGTAGAGTTATTATTGAAAGAATTAAGAGTAAGACGGAGAATAGGATAGCAGATGAACAAGGAGGCTTTAGGAAAGGTAGGGGGTGTGTGGACCAGGTGTTTACAGTGAAACATATAAGTGAACAGTATTTAGATAAGGCTAAAGAGGTCTTTGTGGCATTTATGGATTTGGAAAAGGCGTATGACAGGGTGGATAGGGGGCAATGTGGCAGATGTTGCAGGTGTATGGCGTAGGAGGTAGGTTACTGAAAGCAGTGAAGAGTTTTTACGAGGATAGTGAGGCTCAAGTTAGAGTATGTAGGAAAGAGGGAAATTATTTCCCAGTAAAAGTAGGCATTAGACAAGGATGTGTGATGCCACCGTGGTTGTTTAATATAAGAATCACACATAAAGTGGGAGTTGTCACAGTTGCTCTTTGCTGATGACACTGTGCTCTTGGGAGATTCTGAAGAGAAGTTGCAGAGATTGGTGGATGAATTTGGTAGGGTGTGCAAAAGAAGAAAATTGAAAGTGAATACAGGTAAGAGTAAGGTTATGAGGATAAAAAGATTTGGTGATGAAAGATTGGATATCAGATTGGAGGGAGAGAGTATGGAGGAGGTGAATGTATTCAGATATTTGGGAGTGGACGTGTCAGCGGATGGGTCTATGAAAGATGAGGTGAATCATAGAATTGATGAGGGGAAAAGGGTGAGTGGTGCACTTAGGAGTCTGTGGAGACAAAGAGGGGAATATATGAGAGTATAGTTTTACCAACGCTCTTATATGGGTGTGAAGCATGGGTGATGAATGTTGCAGCGAGGAGAAGGCTGGAGGCAGTGGAGATGACATGTCTGAGGGCAATGTGTGGTGTGAATATAATGCAGAGAATTCGTAGTTTGGAAGTTAGGAGGAGGTGCGGGATTACCAAAACTGTTGTCCAGAGGGCTGAGGAAGGGTTGTTGAGGTGGTTCGGACATGTAGAGAGAATGGAGCGAAAGAGAATGACTTCAAGAGTGTATCAGTCTGTAGTGGAAGGAAGGCGGGGTAGGGGTCGGCCTAGGAAAGGTTGGAGGGAGGGGGTAAAGGAGGTTTTGTGTGCGAGGGGCTTGGACTTCCAGCAGGCATGCGTGAGCGTGTTTGATAGGAGTGAATGGAGACAAATGGGTTTTAATACTTGACGTGCTGTTGGAGTGTGAGCAAAGTAACATTTATGAAGGGGTTCAGGGAAACCGGCAGGTCGGACTTGAGTCCTGGAGATGAGAAGTACAGTGCCTGCACTCTGAAGGAGGGGTTTTAATGTTGCAGTTTAAAAACTGTAGTGTAAAGCACCCTTCTGGCAAGACAGTGATGGAGTGAATGATGGTGAAAGTTTTTCTTTTTCGGGCCACCCTGCCTTGGTGGGAATCTGCCAGTGTGATAATAAATAAACAATAAATACTTCTTTACGAAGTGTTCACCTAATATTTGCATCTCCAGCCCAGTTTTCTCCAATTTTTAAGTCGCCTCTATATTTGACTGACGAAGCCTGCTAAGCAGGCGAAAGGTTTCGAGAATAAAGATACACAACTGATGCATATAAAACAATGAACTAGACATTTGTCTTAATACACAAAATACAAATTTGATCAAAGACAAAGGAACACCTAGAGACGAAGCCTCGAGATGTGACTCGACTCCCGGAAACGCAACTAGGCAAGTTTCCATTTTAACTTGCATTCACACAAATAAAACGTGAAACAAAAACAGAAATTTGACCACAGGAACAAATTTATACAAAAGTCAGGTTGATTATGTATGAACATTTCGGGCGTTATTTTAGAGAGAGATGTGAATATGTGGTGGAAGGTAGTGGTAAGTAGAGTAGTTATTGTAGGAGGGTGTAGTGGTTATGGTGGTTGTGATGGGTAAACAAGGTGTGGTAGTTTTGGTAGTTTCAGTGGTTGTTGAAGGTACAGTAGTTTTAGTGGTGGTTGTAGAGGGCATAGAAGGTATGGTACTTGTGAGTCGTGGTGTTGAGAGTCGTGGTTGTGGAGAGCATAGAGGGTGTGGTTGTTGCAAGTTGTGGTTGTGAATATCATAGAGGGTGTTGTTGCAAGTCGTGGTTGTGGAGAGCATAGAGGGTGTGGTTGTTGCAAGTCGTGGTTGTGGAGAGCATAGAGGGTGTGGTTGATGCAAGTCGTGGTTGTGGAGAGCATAGAGGGTGTGGTTGATGCAAGTCGTGGTTGTGGAGAGCATAGAGGGTGTGGTTGTTGCAAGTCGTGGTTGTGGAGAGCATAGAGGGTGTGGTTGTTGCAAGTCGTGGTTGTGGAGAGCATAGAGGGTGTGGTTGATGCAAGTCGTGGTTGTGGAGAGCATAGAGGATGTGGTTGTTGCAAGTCGTGGTTGTGGAGAGTATAGAGGGTGTGGTTGCCGCAAGTCGTGGTTGTGGAGAGCATAGAGGGTGTGGTTGCAAGTCGTGGTTGTGGAGAGCATAGAGGGTGTGGTTGTTGCAAGTCGTGGTTGTGGAGAGCATAGAGGGATGTGGTTGTTGCAAGTCGTGGTTGTGGAGAGCATAGAGGGTGTGGTTGTTGCAAGCCGTAGTTGTGGAGAGCATAGAGGGTGTGGTTGTTGCTAGTCGTGGTTGTGGAGAGCATAGAGGGTGTGGTTGTTGCAAGTCGTGGTTGTGGAGAGCATAGAGGGTGTGGTTGTTGCAAGTCGTGGTTGTGGAGAGCATAGAGGGTGTGGTTGATGCAAGTCGTGGTTGTGGAGAGCATAGAGGGTGTGGCTGTTGCAAGTCGTGGTTGTGGAGAGCATAGAGGGTGTGGTTGTTGCAAGTCGTGGTTGTGGAGAGCATAGAGGGTGTGGTTGTTGCAAATCGTGGTTATGGAGAGCATAGAGGGTGTGGTTGCAATTCGTGGTTGTGGAGAGCATAGAGGGTGTGGTTGCAAGTCGTGGTTGTGGAGAGCATAGAGGGTGTGGTTGTTGCAAGTTGTGGTTGTGGAGAGCATAGAGGGTGTGGTTGATGCAAGTCGTGGTTGTGGAGAGCATAGAGGGTGTGGTTGATGCAAGTCGTGGTTGTGGAGAGCATAGAGGGTGTGGTTGTTGCAAGTCGTGGTTGTGGAGAGCATAGAGGGTGTGGTTGTTGCAAGTCGTGGTTGTGGAGAGCATAGAGGGTGTGGTTGATGCAAGTCGTGGTTGTGGAGAGCATAGAGGATGTGGTTGTTGCAAGTCGTGGTTGTGGAGAGTATAGAGGGTGTGGTTGCCGCAAGTCGTGGTTGTGGAGAGCATAGAGGGTGTGGTTGCAAGTCGTGGTTGTGGAGAGCATAGAGGGTGTGGTTGTTGCAAGTCGTGGTTGTGGAGAGCATAGAGGGATGTGGTTGTTGCAAGTCGTGGTTGTGGAGAGCATAGAGGGTGTGGTTGTTGCAAGTCGTAGTTGTGGAGAGCATAGAGGGTGTGGTTGTTGCTAGTCGTGGTTGTGGAGAGCATAGAGGGTGTGGTTGTTGCAAGTCGTGGTTGTGGAGAGCATAGAGGGTGTGGTTGTTGCAAGTCGTGGTTGTGGAGAGCATAGAGGGTGTGGCTGTTGCAAGTCGTTGTTGTGGAGAGCATAGAGGGTGTGGCTGTTGCAAGTCGTGGTTGTGGAGAGCATAGAGGGTGTGGTTGTTGCAAGTCGTGGTTGTGGAGAGCATAGAGGGTGTGGCTGTTGCAAGTCGTGGTTGTGGAGAGCATAGAGGGTGTGGCTGTTACAAGTCTTGGTGGAGGAAGATCAGGTTGAACAATGGTATATGACGAAAGGTGATGAAAAAGTCAGTTTGCTGCGGAAACCTTTCCTACGACATTTCGTTCAGGGCTGAACATTATCAAGTATACAAAAACATTCCGAAATAGTGGCTTTTAAGATAAACACGAATCCTGAGGTCAGGCTCAAGAAACGTCAAGAAAGGAGTAAGATGTGAGATGGGGAGAGAGAGAGAGAGAGAGAGAGAGAGAGAGAGAGAGAGAGAGAGAGAGGTGAAATAATAAAAAGCAAATTTGGTACCGATGTGCAGGGTGTCGAACCTATGCCACATTTTCTTTATTGTATAATCAGTATACATTATGATCGACGGAACCTGCCAGCATTTCCACTCCCTTGTTTTGTTCAATGGTATCAGTACAATGAGTGGTTGCTCCCAGAACCCATTATCATCATTCCATTATCAAGATATCACGTGATAATGGTTTAGGACGGACCGAAAAAGTCATCTAATGTTTCCTCTCCAAATTATGGATTTTGTAAATTGTTTCATCCTCGATATTGTAACTGTAGTTAATTTTTTTTTTTACAAAATTCGTTTAGCCTGCGAAGTCAAAATTTTTTCGCCAGGTGTTTTTGTGTTCTACGACCATTTACAATTTTAAGAAACACATTGCGGGGCATCTCCAAAAATAATTACAAGAAAAAATAATACCGCATATTACACTGAACTTTTTTCCATTCTTCGCCCTCGATGTGTTTGCTAATGAGTTCACTCTGAAGTATAAAAACTATCGACTGGTTTCGACAAAGTTTGAATTTTTATAATATGGCATTTTTCTGATTTTTCGGTTTCAGTATGAGGGTAGGTAATGAATGTTGATGTTGTGATGCAGTGCGGTGGTGGTGGTTGTTGTTATGGTGCATTGTGGTGGTTGTGGATGTTGTGGTGCAGTGTGGTAGATGGTGTGGTATTTGTGTGTGTGTGGTGGTGGGTGTGGTTGTTGTTAATCAGTGTAGTAGATGGTGTGCTATTTTGTGTCTAGTTGTGGGTGTGAATGTTGTATATCAGTGTGGTACAGGGTGTAGATCTCTGTGGTGATGGGTGGGACAATAGTGGATATTGTGACTGCATATGGTCGGTGTAGTTGTGGTGCTTATGGTGTTGTGTGATGAATGGATTGAACAAATGGCTAATGTCCTAAGAAAAATAAAAACAGTCATTCGAGAACCAGCTGGACAACCACTTTGCAAGTATACGATTCAGCTTGATACATCCTTCTCTAGTAGAAGGACCTGCTAGAGCCATCTGGACCACATGCTCAGTGTTGCTGGGTCGGCCCAAATTTTCTTATACGTCAGAAAACGTAATAAGTTAAAGTGTGTATTAAAGAATAAGGTATGGTGAGTGAGGACGTAGGCGAGATGTTGCCAAGGGCACTCGCTACCTCACCCAGCTACTCACTAAATCCACACTAAACTAATGTGGACAGTCATATACTATTAATTGTTGGGAAAATCTGAAGTGAGCAGATTTCTGATGTGTATTTGCCTAATGCATCAGGATGACCATTTAACAACGAGACAACAGTATTAATATTAGTAGTAGTTGAAGACGTGGAGAATAGGGCAAGATAGAAACAACACTGGTTAAATAGAGATAGTTATTGTCCACCTTACTTCCAACTCCACTTATCCTGCAAATTTTATACCATTTTCCCGATATGTAATTGTATATTTTTCCTTTACCGTCCCTACCCCGTTTTCAAGCAGCAGCTACCAGAGGGTGGGAAGATAGCCTTCTGTTTTTCCATCCTGAATTTGCATACCTAGATAATAACGATACCGATAGCTCTTAAACTTAACAGAAGTAGATAATTTACAGCAGATGACCTCCATGTACATTTTCAAGCGCTTTACTATTTTTCTCCTGTAGAACACACACATGCGTTTCTAACAGATAGCTATGAAAACTGTATTCGCCTCGCTTTAGAATCATTATTTATTAACCCAGTTCTCTATTTTTGCATCATGACACGTGACTGGGCTGACTTTTCTCGTCCCAGTGAATAAAGAACAAACTATATTTACAAAGTGATACATGACCAATGGTGGAGGCGAAAAATATGCCTACAGCCAGCTCTTCTTGTGTTAAAATTTCGCTCTGTATGGATCTTCACCAAGTTTCGAGTTGATAAAACTCCACACACGGCGAAACGTTATCCGACTTATCTGGCAACGTGTGTTTTTCGTTACTTTTATCAACGTTGACAGAATACTCGTAGGTGGAGAGAGAGAAAGATCAGCTATAAATAATTTGTCGACTGATTTTTTTATGTTCATAGAGAAGATCTAAATAACTAGGGATCATGCAGAGCCCGGGTTATTTCGGGTAATCGGTTTTGATCCAAGGAAATGGAGTTTATCTCCAATTCATTGAGTCGAGAGCCCTTTACTGCCACAACCCCGTATAAAGGACAGTGGCTCGATATAAAGAAACGCCAAATAAACTAGAAATTTGGAAGAATCAGGCATTGCTTTCCATACCAATAACGCTGCCGTTGCCTCCGTCAGTGATTCGTTTACCCTAGTCGACGGTGTCACTGCTTCCATTAACGCCCTACCTGCTTTCCTGCTTTCATCATTGCTTTACCTGTCTCAATCAACGCATCTTTTACCCCAACCAGCTTTCTCCTTACCTCGACGAACGCTTTTGCTGCCATAATCGACTCTGAAGACTCCTTGATCAACGCTGTTCTTGCCTTGGTTAATACTTTCACTACCCAAGCAACACTGCTGCTGCCCTGATCAACGTCGTCTCTTGATCACTGTGACTCCTATTTGCGTTATCTTAAAGAATCAGAAAAGTCTCTCACTAGCGAATACAGGTTTGCTTCATTGATATTTCACTACTTAACTGTTTCTCTCAAAGTCTTTGCTTGTAAATTTTTCTTCTCTCAACACAAATGTCATAGATTCTCCGGCTATATACACTCAAAACTCTCATAAATTCTTTTTGCTCATATACTGAGAAAACTGTAAAAAATCCTAATTCTCCTAAACTATCCCTCCTGCCATGATACACACAGAACTCTTACAATCTTCTGGTGTGTGTGTGTGTGTGTGTGTGTGTGTGTGTGTTTATAATAATAATCACTACTTTTAGGAAACGTGTGAGAGACCCATTAAGAGAGTTGGTGGCGCTTACACTTCCCTATTACTACTAACTTAGTGATATTAAGATGCTCCTAACAATACCAAATTAGTGAAAGAAACCTAATGAATTAAAAAAACTGTAGGCAATATCACAAACAGTGACAGCACCAGTGTGTTTTCATAATTACTGTTCTTAGGTTATTCCATTTTTTTATGAGTTGGGGGTAATGTGATGTAAATTCTATCAAAAAGCTTAACATCCCCCCAGAATCCTACCTGACTTAATGACTTGCGCCGTTGACGGCTACAGATTTATGCAGCTATCCATACCTCTTAATCAAAACTGATTTTTTTTAGAAATTTCTACCACATGCCATCAGTGATACACCGTGAAGTGTATATCTATCGATATAAGTACACTGGAGGTTTAATCCATATTTTGGGTATTAAAGTATTCCTGAAGGCCAATGAGTAATTACATGTAGCGTGGCTCTCATTTTGTCGAAGTGCTTAACATCACTTTAACCAGCTGCCCGTAGGGATCATTAAGTCCTTGAGGAAAGGGAGATAATCAGGCTTGAGCAGAGGAAGGTGGTCTAGCTGCATTCTTTTTTTAAATGAGAAGCTTTTTACCAGCATCGAATTCGCACTCTCGAAGAACTTTCTATCAAAAGCTTTGTAATGTAACTCTTCACCTATTACCATATTTCTTAGTATATTTGTCCATTTAACATATCTCAGGTAGACTATATTACTTTCGACTCTTATTTTGGTATATTCTATCTCACTATATTGGTTTACTTTGGTGTATTCACTTCAAACACTTCAATTCAGTGATTTGCTCTAAAATATTTTTGGTATACTGCCTCTGCTTACAAACTATGGTATAGTTATAGTCATATTCTGTCCTCTCTTTCAGAATTTGATATTTTGTCACTTTCTCTGTTCTTAGTTTTCTGTTATATCACTTTAAGCTTTCATTTTGGAAAAATATCTGTTTCAGTATACCCTTTCACTCTATGCCTTACTCTGTATTCTTTGGAATATTCATTGCTTGTGCTATATTCCCCTCACTCTAGCCTGACCCCTCTCTTCCAGTGACATAGTGCCATACTCTGGTTGAACTTTGACCTTTTCACAGTGGCATTCACTCTCACTCTGACCCCTCACCTTTATTCTCCACTTGCTCACTCTTCAACGAGCTCACTGGGTGTCATGTTCGATACGACGTACTCCCTAACTCTCCTTCCTTCACCCTCAACTCTCCCCCACTCTTATTTTTTCATTCATTCTTATCCCGAACTCTCCTCTGCCCTAACCTATCCCTCGCCTCCATTTCTGTCTCCCATTTCATCACTACTCTGTCCTCTCCTTTTTCGTCAGCATCCACTCACCTTCATTCCCACCTAATCTCTGCTTTACCCCCAGTTATTTCATTTCTCACTTTTATCTTCTCTTGCTCTCACGTTCCCTCACTTTCCCTTGGGAGTAACATGTGCAGCATTTGTGTTGTTAATATGCAGGAGAGGGCTTTGTGAGGCGATTTTTTTTTTAAATTCGGCGAGTAATAACAAAAATACGAGAAAGAATGCAATCTTTTGGCAACAGAATGATGCATGTACGATTTTGGCAAAATCATTCTCGGGTTACCTTGCTTCGTTCTCTGCTTGGGTTATCCTCCTTCAAGGAGGATGGCCGGCTAGTCTGGTGCTAACACATTAAACGACCCGAGCGACGGCTAGCTATTTTTTTTAATGCCATTTGAAAACTTGTTTGATCTCTCTCTAGATCTTTTATATGCAATGTGTGTTTAGGAGCAAACGTACGTAAATGGCATGTAGGCGTTTCAGTTCGAATTGGTTCTCCTTCCACCCCTCTGTGACAGACCTTTTGCACTTCTCTAATTGATGTACATACCAGTGTTGGCAAGAGTCGATTCAGTGCTTCATGCCTTCTCCTGATTCGAGGAACCCAAGGCCCGATCATATCTACTCTCGAAACTGTGTATAGTCCTTGATAACTCCACCTCTTCATCTACTTCATTCCTCATAGCCATCCTAAGATTTCAAAGCAAATAGTTGGCGAGGTTCCAGTGGCTCGTGTGTATCACAGCTACCACCTGTGTCCTCTGGATCTCTTCTCTCATGACGAGAGGGATTTTTAAGTCATCCTTAGTTTAAATGCTGCACACACTGTATCACTTGTTAATCCTTCAACCACTATTGTATTTTTTATACCAGATATATTATATATATATATATATATATATATATATATATATATATATATATATATATATATATATATGTCGTGCTTAATATGTAAAACTGGTCAATTAGCAAGAACTCATTTAAAATTAAGTCCTTTCTGAAATTTTCTCTTATATGTTTAAAGATATATATTTTTCATTGATGTTAATGTAAAAATTTTAATTTTGCCCCAGAAGAATCTTAGAAAACTTACCTAGCCTTAGTATAACAAGAACAATTTATTTTAGCCTAACCCAACTAAATATATTTTAAATACGTTTACAATAATTTAGTAATAAACAAACACAATCAAATATATTTTTTTCGTTGGGTTCAGAATAATTTCAGCGAAATTATTGCATACACAAATTTTCACTTGTCCTATATGGCAAGATGAGCGTTGCTATTTAAGCCAAGATCGCAAGTTCTGCCTATTCGGCACGACATATATATATATATATATATATATATATATATATATATATATATATATATATATATATATATATATATATATATATATATATATATATATAAGCAATAAGATTATAGTAATCAGGTAATATCACAATATGCAAGAAAAACCACAGTGAAAAATAGTGGAATTCAAATCGCTTTCGTGATTTTTCACATCAATGAATGTGATAAATAACGAGAAAGCTCTTGGATTTCCCCAACTAGAAAAAAAAGATGTATTTCAATAGAAAAATTATCGACAACCTCTACAGAGTCTTTAAAAAAGCAGTTTTTTAAAAAGTACGACTATACCCCACCTACAGCCAAACGTAGATCTTGTTCCTTCCAAGGAAATTATCTAAGACTAGAAAATTCGTAACATAGCGATGTAACTGGTAAATAATTAGTGTACAGATGAGTGTACATACATCATTGCCTGAACTAAATGGAATGTGCTAGTTTGGTACCAAGGACCTTGGTAGCCTTTGATAAGAGATCAGCGATTTCTTCGTGGTTAAAGACAGTGGCTATAAGAATAATTATTTTCTTTTTTGATGTTTCAAACAGCGGTGAAGATAACAAGGACGATCCCAGCGTCAATATTGCCTTTCAGAAACCTTTCACGACAGTGCTGGATCCTTCCGCTGGGAAAATTGGAACGGAAAGACAAAGAAAAAAGGAGAGAGAGATTTTATGTTGTTGAATCGCGAGATAAACCTCGGATTTGTTTTTCTTTCCTTTGTTTGAAGCTTCTGTGATGAGGAAGGGACGGGACGCTCCAGAGGGGTGAACAAGTTCAACGGGAAATTGCCTCTACTCGATGGAAGCTTAAAAATAAGCGAATTCCGTGAAAACGCTGAGAGACAATCTATGTATACCTATCTTTACAGTCTCTCTCTCTCTCTCTCTCTCTCTCTCTCTTTCTCTCTCTCTCTCTCTCTCTCTCTCTCTCTCTCTCTCTCTCTCTCTCTCTCTCTCTCTCTCTCTCTCTCTCTCTCTCTCTCTCTCTCTCTCTGTCGTCTATACGCTGAATAATTGTTGTGAAATCTACTTCTGAATACATGTATTGTCCACCAGTATATATACTGAGTCCCTAGTATACATATTTTCCTTATGTATGTGTGGGGGTATGTATGTGTACGCATGCGTGAGTATGAGCATGCGCGTTTTCTTACCTTTGCTTGAAGCTGTGTATGACATATGCTTCAACCTTGTTTTTGTCCAACTAGTTGCCCTAAGGGAGTACTTTCTAAAATCCCTCTAACTCCTGTGGGTCTGTAACTTCAATTCAAGTTCCGTTGTCTCACGTCCTCTTTTTCCAGACACTTTGTTTCTGTTCCCTCATCTGCACCATCGAATCTTACGAGTGTCTAGGATGTCATTAGCATATCTCCTCTGATATAACGAAATAGCCACGAGGTAAAATGAAAGGGAAATTGGTTGTGCGCGTTCATGAAGCTGCGCATCTTCAGAAGCCGCTGAGTAAAACAGAAAAGGAATCGCTAGAGAAATTTTCTAGGTCAATTTCCGTCACCTTCGCCTACCTCACTGTGCACATCACTATAAAATGTCACCTTCAGGTTGGCTCTAAATATGTCAGGGGGACTATTTCAAGTTGGCTTCTAAGTTGCAGGGAGAACCCGACCCATCTTGAAAATATTCCGGGAGTCCGCCTCATGAACTTTGCTGGAAGGGAAAAAAAGGAGAAAGTTTGGGTAGTGTCAGAAGAGAGGACTGGAATAAACACACACACACACACACACACACTCACACACACACACACACACACACACACACACACTCTGTGTATACCTACCTTTATAGTTATCTGTCTCTTTCCATCTCTCTCCTTTCTCTCCATATCTTTTTTTCTCTCTCTCCTCTGTCTCTCTCCTTTCTCTCCTCTCTTCATCTCTCTCTGCATCTCTCTAGACCCCTGCAACCTCAAACAGATGACTACACACACAATTCAAAATTGAAATTAAATAACCAAATAAGCCCTGGGTATATCAGAAAACTTCTTAAAATAACAGTGGTCAAGAAACGGAATGAGCTGCACATTGACGTAGGTGATGTAGCCTTAGACACGGGTTGAAAAAATAACTATGTTCAGGATATTTAGCATTTGTCGGTCGAAAATTATGAATGGGGACCAATAGCCAGTGTTCAACCTACTTTCTCCAGCAAACTCAGAGGTAATTACAAATAGGCACCCCGCCCACTAATTTCTGAGCAGATTTGATTCATAATGTAGTTGAGATAAAATGAGAGACGTGCAACTAATGCGATGTTTTATTGTGGCAACGTTTAGCTCTCCTGGAGAGTGAAACGTTGGCATAATAAAATGTGGTCTTAGTTGCACTTGTGTCCTTTTACCTAACATATTGTCGGTAATTCTAGCAACATTAATACGTAGAAAAATGTTTTCACCAGATTTCATAAACATCTTCAAGACAGACGAAGCTACAAGACCGATAATATTAACCAGAAATGAATCATTTCTTATTTTTTATTAACATATCGGCCGTTTCCCACGGCGCCAGGGTGACCCGAAACAGAAGACGCACTTTCATCATCACTCGCTTCATCATTGTCTTTCCAGAAGCGATTACTACAGTTCAAAAAACTGCATCATATCTCCACCTCTCCTTCACAGTGCAGGCACTGTGCCTCTCACCTCCAGGACTCAAGTCCGGCAAACCGGTTTCCCTGAATCGTGTCACTAGAATTTAAGAAACTGAAACGCAACCACCTGGACAAATGAGTGAGAATTGTTGAGCTCAAACTCCGGCTGATTACTGCATTAATTTGTACCTGGGTAAAGTGTGTGTCCCTCTGCTTGACTTTTACAAGTCTGATAATGAATAAAAGAAGTGAGGGACATCATAATAGAGAGAGGACTACCTTTCTCTGTCACATAACGTAAATTTCTTTAGCCGGCAGCAAAAACTGCAGGTGGATGTCGATTGTTTATAATGCCAGAATCCTTTCGACCCGCCTACTTGATTTCCTGCCTTCTTACACGCTTGCCTGTCTACCTGTCTACCTACCTGCTCCACTTTCTGTATACATGCCTGTTTACCTACCTGTTTACCTGCCTGCCTACCTTCTTACCTGACTGCCTGCCTGCCTACCTACCTGCCTACCTACCTACCTACCTACCTACCTACCTACCTACCTACCTACCTACCTACCTACCTACCTACCTTCCTACCAACCTGCTTACCTGCCTGTCTACCTACTGCTTATCTGTCTGCCTACCTACTTGCTTACCTGCCTGTCTGCTTTCTTTCATGGCTGCCTGTCTACCTACCTGTTTAAATTACCTACTCCACCTACCTGCTTAAATGGCTGCCTACCTTCCTGCTTACCTACCTACCTGCTTGCATGCCTACCTACCAACCTACTAACAAGTCTACCTACCTTCCTGCTTTCCTACCTGTCCATCTACCTATCCTATTCCAGTGGGCTTTCACTACAGCTAACCAACACACACATAATCACACGTCCCTCTCTGAAAGCTTACCAATTATAAGCTTCCTCATTGTAACATCAATTTGGTAAAACCCACTCGTGGGTGCATTGTCCATTCGCTCATTATTATTATTATATAACAGAGAACCCCTAAACCCGTAAGAGTGACGTATCGTGTAGGCATTATTACATATACATGTTCATTGGGGTTATGTTAATCACTGTAGCGCTAATAAGTAACTAGAAGCTACGATATAAAAATTTTGCCTGAGTACAACCGACACATTCCAATTAACAGTGTTAGGTTTATTAGTAAGTATTAAATGTGTGTTTTAAACCATCGCTGTATTACGCAGTTTGTTGTATTAATTTTGACCTGGGCGGCTTATTGTGCTTAGAAAGTTTATTTTGGAAATTTTGATTTACTTTAAATTTCTAATTTAAATTGATTAGACTTCAATATCTAATTTCATTTATTTTGGCTTAAATTTCTTTGTTTCGCATAATGAATTCTTCTTCTTCTTCTTCTTTCTTCTTTCTTCTTCTTCTTTCTTCTTCTTCTTTCTTCTTCTTCTTTCTTCTTCTTCTTCTTTCTTCTTCTTCTTCTTTCTTCTTCTTCTTCTTTCTTCTTCTTCTTCTTTCTTCTTCTTCTTCTTTCTTCTTCTTCTTCTTCTTCTTCTTCTTCTTCTTCTTCTTCTTCTTCTTCTTCTTCTTCTTCTTCTTCTTCTTCTTCTTCTTCTTCTTCTTCTTCTTCTTCTTCTTCTTCTTCTTCTTCTTCTTCTTCTTCTTCTTCTTGATTCGCCGGTATTCTCCCGGCCCGGGCCTTTTCCAAGTGGTGGCCCGGCCTTGGCTCCCTATCTAGGGAGTGTCTGAGACCTAAGTCTCCCATGGGAGGAGGCACAAGTACCCCCTCATCTTTGGGACCAACTGTCCCCAGGCCTAGCCACATTCCCCGCCCTCACGGGGCTCGTAGGGAGAAGCTAGGCCTCTCTGGTCCGCCGTCCCCGCCCCAAGGAGGCTAATAGGAATGACAGTCTTGTGAGCTTCAAGCTCTGGCTCAGGCACCTACCCTACCCTAGAAGGGCTGGGCATGGTATCGTTCTCTGTAAACTGATAACTGTATTGTTATTATTATTATTATTATTATTATTATTATTAAATATTAAAAATCATTATCACATTACAATACGTTTGGTTTCTTTTCTTAGGCATATAATCACTAAAAATATAAAAACAAAATTATTAAAAAGGCCAAAATCTGGAAGGAAAAACGGGATATTTTCCTTTGCGAGAACTTTTGTCGTGTGCGCACCATTTGGAGCTAGATAAGTGTAAAAAATGACTACAAACATGACAGCGGGGAGGGAAAAAAATATATATACTGAATGAGTTTCCAAGTCGTCGTTGCATCAGCGAGCGAGGAGCCGCGGGGTCATACAGTTTTACATATAAATGAAACGTTCTTTCTCGCTTTGTTTACATTTGTTATGCCTTATATTCCGTTTTCTTTCCTCGCTTTCTTAAATCGTTTTTTTTTAGTTACCCATATAAAATTTAATCAATTTTTAACGATAACTTTGCTAGATTTCCTCCGCTACTTGTACTAAAAAAAATTTTTATTTATTAAATAAATTGAAATCATGCAGGGGAACATCCTCGGACAAAAGCAAGTATCTCAAATATTTCCCGTGCAAAACATGTTAGCAAATGTCTAGTCTCGTTCCTTGCAATCAGCTGACATATGTCATAGTTTTCAGCAATATTACCAATGTCATCATCGTCTAGTCTAACCTTAAGTGACCTGACCTGATCCAAGGAATATATGCACTGAGAAGGTTGTATATTAGTATATACAGAGAATCATGTATCCTATATGCAATGAGATGCATGAATCTGTAAGTAAGAGACGTGTATCTCATTATATACATGGTGATGGCTCACAAAATATACACTGAGAAATGTGTTTCTCCTCAGCATATACACTGAGAGATGTGTATTTCATTATATACTTGCTTATGTCTCAAAAAAATATAGGCTGAGAAGTGTGTTTCTCCCAGGCCGAACCAGGTCCACTGGGTCAGGTCAAGTAGGTCAGAGCCTCGCTCGCTCGGCCACACTCGTAGTGACACCACAATGTCGCCAGAAGGTCGGGAACTCGGTTAGAATGCGGTAAAAATATTGAAATTTGATCGGTATTTCAGTCGATATGCGGTACAAGGAGACGTTAGTGTCACGAATTGCTGTAAATACCGAATTTTATTTCCGCCGGCCGGTAAAGAAACTGCTCGGGATAGCCCAGAGAATTTTATTTTATTATGAAGCCGTGATGGTGGTATTTGGTTTGTGAGGAAAAATATGGAACGTTTCCCAGGAGCAGGTCGTAATCATACGATGACCCTGTCAGTACAGCATTTGGTCATTTGAGTGGCTAGGGCTTGATACGGCATAAGCCGTCAGTCACCCTATGTACCCAAACAAGATGATGATTTGACTAACTGACGTCTTCGATTCCCTCATGTTCTTAATTTCATGCTTTTTCCTTATCTAAGTTCTCCCTTCAACTGAATATACTGGGTCATTAAGTGACTTTTTTTGATTACCCTGCAAGGCTCTATCACACTGCTCTATCGAGTAACAAAATAGAAAACGACTCACAAGATGTGGTGGAAGGTGATCCAGTCTCGTATACAAAGAAAGATGACCATGCAGCACTGTCAGTGTCTTTGGATTATTTACGAAGCTGTGCTTGTGGTGTGTGCACCTTCTAGTTGGAAAAGTATATTGCCGACAGGCATGGAAAAAAAGATGCAAGTTATAGACCAAGCTTCTACTTGGACACCGAAAAAGTCATTACTTGAAAAAGTTCTACTGAAAGAGAGAGAGAGTGAGCAGAAACGACAATTTTTTTTTTGTTTTTAGGCCATCCACTTGTTGAGGTTCTTACTCCAAGGATATTTTAATGTGTATTCATGAAATATATAACGACTGATGTCAACTTCCAGTGGTATACACACACACACACACACACACACACACACACACACACACACACACACACACACACACACACACACACACACACACACACACATAGTTTTAAGAAGAGGTATGACAAAGCTCAGGAAGCAGAGAGAGAGAGGATCCAGTAGCGATCAGTGAAGAGGCGGGGACAGGAGCTGAGTCTCGACCCCTGCAACCACAATTAGGTGAGTACAATTAGGTGAGTACACACACACACACACACACACGTATGTGAGCAATTGCTGTCTTTGGTCACTCCCTATTGACGATCAAGAGACTGACATGAATAATGGTTATACACGAGCGCAGACATAAGGGAAATGGAGTGGTTTGCGACCTCGGAAGTGAAGGAGAGTAGGAAAAATAATTTGTCTTTAACGGTGGGTTAGCTCAGGGGCAAACTTAGATTTTATACAACATCTGAGGAATGATTCAGGAAGTGGAAAGATTAGCTCTACTTCCTCTGATAAAGAGCTCTTTATTATTACCAAAGGAATACACAACAAAATGACTGAAGCCACGACGGTTCACAATATGTGGACCCCCGGTTAACGATATTTTTTCACTCCAGAAGTATGTTCAGGTGCCAGTACTGACCGAATTTGTTCCCATAAGAAATATTGTGAAGTAGATTAGTCCATTTCAGACCCCCAAACATACACGTACAAACGCACTTACATAAATACACTTACATAATTGGTCGCATTCGGAGGTAATCGTTATGCGGGGGTCCACTGTATATAAACTTTCCTTTGTCACCAAGTGACGAGACCCATGAAACTGGATTGAATATTCAAATAAAAATATTTCCCGCTTCAAAATGAGTAATTTACGTTACAACAGCAATAATAATAATATTCAGTTAAAGATATTAACCAGTGCAGAAAAGATCGAACCATTATCGGTCATGACAGAAAAAGAGGAAAGAGCAGGTGGAGGAAACTTGTTAAGTATTAAACAATGGTTAGAATGAGGTAGGCGAAGAGGAAATACAAACACTGGTAGTAGAGAATTCTTTTAAGAATTACGCTTTAACGAAGGCTGGTCTTTTTTAACTTTGATAAATTCATCATACTCGATAAAGCCCAGCTTTACGTAAAACGTTGCGGTGAGACGATTCTCTGCTGCATAGTGTCTATAGTATAATAAGATATTAAAAGACCCCAATGGAAATAAGCCACTTTGACTTTTTTTTGGTTATCCCAGGTTCTCTACACATATGCTGTTATGTATGATAATTCTATGTAACTGTATTTGTATATACCTGAATAAACTTACTGTAAGAGAGACTGGTAGGGAGCATCATATCCTCCAGGGTGTGTGCCTGTGTGGATAATCGACTGCAGATCCCTCTTCTCACATTAATTATTTAGGCCGCGCACCTCGGCGAGGGCAACTTTAGTTACGTCGGTGACGCGTTTGTAGCTTAAGACCACTTATTTCATGCCGTATATTCATTCTACCTCTTATATACCTATGTTATGAACATTAACGTTATATAGATTGTTAGTGCCTTCTGGTAGCACTGTTAAACATGTTAATTCCATCTTTGTGCACACTGAATTCATTCCGCAAATGGAAGGGAAAAAATAAAAAGAACTTTAAGATTTTCAGATTTATAAAGTAAGTTGAACCCCTTCCACTAGAGTTTTCACTTATAAAAGTGAAAGAAAAATAGAAAACACGATAAAAATAATTTATAGTGATAAATAGGATAGTTCGTGACTCCATATTTGCATATATGGCTTACATAAATAGGTACTGGGTTCGATCCTCAGAGGGTGGGGACATTACACATGTTTAAATAACAAAAAAGGCATAATACAGTGACTGGAACGATACACACATAACCCGCACATAAAAGAGAAGCTTACGACGACGTTTCGGTCCGACTTGGACCATTGACAAAGTGACTTTGTCAATGGACCAAGTCGGACCGAAACGTCGTCGTAAGCTTCTCTTTTATGTGCGGGTTATTTGTGTATTACACATGTTTCCTTATACCTGTTTATCTAGCAGTAAGTAGGTCCCGGGTGACTAGTTGAATCTTATGAGTACAATCCTGGAGGGAGGGGTTTACGATACCTTAGATTGGGCCTGGCTAGGAAACGAGTTAAGGTAGAATAAGAACTGTTTGCTTACAAATTCCAAGTGTACATAAAATGAGCATATTAGTGCCAGAGCATTTAAATAGCATAGCATTTACTAGCTAATACTTTCCTCCCACGAAGTCCCAGGCATTTACAACCCATTTCCTATAACAACACCACCATGCTTTGCAAATTCCCTTCCACTAACATCTAAGACAAACACATTCTCTTTCTCTCTTCTCTTTCCTCATACACACGCTAAAGTACTGTTAATTTTTCCTCGTAGATTATTCCATTCAAAACTTCATAACAAGAAAAGAAACAAACAGCTGTTGCATACTACTGCAACAAAACCCAGCGCGTCTGCCAACCATCCAGCTAGTGAGTGCCCAAATGAATATTTAATCTCACCCAACAGGTTAGGTAAACAAGGGGAGACGAATACAATATTTATAGGACTCACCTGGGGGACACAGCTGTTCCAGGTGGCTGTTGATACTGCCCAGGTACACAGTACAATAGTCAAGTTACTTCACTGATTTTCTTAGTAAATTGATAAAGATTTTTGTTGTATTTATGGTATTACTGCAGTGATGGAAATGTAGTAATGTTTGTATTGCTGCAGTGATTGAATCTGGTATCGTTGCCGCATTAGATCTACCACTGTCAGGGTATTACTGCAATGATAGTGTTATTGTATTATTAGTATTGCAGTAGTAAGGATAATTGTATCATTGTAACAATGGTACTGCTGTAGTGATGGTATTATTTCAGTAATAATATTATATTACTGTAGCATTTGTAGAAATACAATGAATATATTGTTTGTCTGCAGTGATAATGTTTCATAACTATCTTCTCGGATTATGATAAAAGTATTAGCAATAGCATTCTTTCATTTATTTTTATTCGATGAATATAAAAGGATAATGATTATAAAAACTTTTTTTTTTAATAAAAATAAAATTAATAATAAAAGTGCTTTTCTATTTTATTATATACCGGGTAGATATATATGAAACAATATTACTGTAGACTGTATCAATACAGTCACTGTACCATATGATTATATAACTGCATAATTAAATACATATAATTAACTAGTTTTGTTATAGTACAGTAAATGCACCCATTAAAGTCTACGGGTTATGCAACCCATGTTTCGCTTACTCTGACGATCACAACCCGTATAATCAGCGGAGACAGTTTAAGAGGGTCCTTAACTCCTCTTCCTCCCTTCACACACACACACACACACACACACACACACACACACACACACACACTAAAAATTACTGTTCCCTGTAGATTATTCAAATCAAATCTTACAAGCACACAATGAATAAAAGGTACAAACAGCAGTAGCACACTACTGAAAAAAAACACGTCACTGCCAACCATCCAGTTAGTGAGTGTCCAAATGAATATTTAATCTCAACAGGTTAGATAAACAAGGGGAGACGAGCACAATATTTATAGGATTCACTTGAGGCACACAGCTGTTATAGGTGTTTGTTGCTTCTGTTAAGGTATACAATATAAGAGCCATTGTACTTCACTAATTTTGTTAGTAAATTCATAAAGGTTTTTGTTGTTTTTATGGTGTTTCTGTAGTTATGGTAATATAGTAATACTGGTATTGCTGCGGTGATTGAATTACTGTAATGATGGTTTTGTATGAGTTTGGTAGCACTGCAGTGATTGCATTACTGTCGACTTGGTATCGCTGCCACATTAGTGTTCCTTCGGTGAGCGTATTATTGAAATAATATTCAACGTTGTTATTACTTTGGCCATGGTATTGGAGCAGAATCATTGGTAATAAGTATAATTTTGGTATTAACACAATGAAGGTGTTACTGCAGTAATAGTATTACTGCAGTAATAGTATTACTGCAGTAATAGTATTGGTCCAGTAATCATGGTAATGTAGCACTGGAATTAGAGAAGTAATGGTATTACTTAGCAATGTTATTACTGCAGCATTGTTACGAATGTAGCGATGATATTACTGCACTAATAGTATTACTGTAGTATTGGTATGAATGTAATAATGGTATTATTGCAGCACTGGTATTAAAATAGTGATTGATGTTTCGTAAATATCTACTCGGTTTATAATATAAATATTATCAATTATGATTTTACTATTATTATTATTATCGAATAAAATAAAATAATGATGTAACTGGTCCAGACATCGTTCAACAAATGCATCCCGTGAACTCTACGGGGTACCCCACCCATATTTCATTTACTCGGACGGTCACATTCTGTAAAGTCAGCTGAGACAGTCGAGGAGGGTCCTTCCCCCACAAACACTACAACAGTTCTCTTCACTGTAAATTATTCCAATTAAAACTTAGACCACAAAAGAAAAGCAGGTACAAACAGCTGTTGCATACTACTGCATCAAAACACACGTCACTGCCAACCATCCAGCTAGTGAGTGCCCAAATGAATATGTAATCTCACACAACAGGTTAGGTAAACAAGAGGAAACGAACACAATATTTATAGGATTCACCTGGAGCATACAGCCGTACAAGATGGCTGTCGCTGTTGTTGAGGTACACAGTACAATGGTAAGGTTTCTCACTGATTGTACTAGTGTACTGATAAGGGTTTTTAGTGTTTAGGGTATGGCTATATTGATAGTAAGTCAGCAGTGTTTATATTACGGCACTGATGGTATTGTAGAAGTGTTGGAAGTAGTGCTGTGATTGTATTACTGTAGTGTTTGTACTACTGCAGTGATTTTACTAATGTAGTCATTAGAATACTGCAGTGGTGGTATTACTGCAGTCTTGGCGTTACTTCAGTGTTGGTATTTCAGCAGTGAGGGTATTGGTAAAACAATTACATTAATTTGGCATTGGTAAAACAATTATATTAATTTGGAATTGGTATATCTACAGTGACGGTATTACTATGGTGTTGATATCACTGTTATAATGGTGTAACTGTATTGTTGGTAATGCTGCAGTGACGGAATTAATGTAGATTGGAAGTTAGTGCATTGAAGGGATCGAAAGAACCATTGTAGATATTGATGTGTCGTCACTCACTACTCGCTTTATACTAAAAGTATTAGTAATATGTTAGTATAATTTGGTTAATAATAATAATGCCAGTTGCAAATATATTTAATTTACGGTAAATACCGTTCACAGTATGTATCCCATAAACTCTACGGGATCAACATGCCATGTTTCACATACAAAGATGATCTCCTATATGCCTATAAAATCAGCAGAGCCAAGGCGTATGCAAGGCTCTTGAAGCCCTCCTCACACACACACACACACACACACACACACACACACACACACACACACACACACACACACACACACACACACACACACACGCACATACACACATACACGCACATACACACATACACACACACATACACATGCGCGCACACACACACACACATACACACACACGCACGCACACACACACACACACACACACACACACACACACACACACACACACACACACACACACACACACACTCTGTTCATATTTGCTGTCTGCAGAGCGTCTAGTCTCAAACCCTCCCCGTTCCAGTGCCTAACGAATGGCCTTTCATGCCTTCCAATTACACGCATGTTTTTAAAGCTATTTCTTAATATGCCTTGATGCTGGTGAAGGGCTCTTGATACAACGAGTTAAATACCCTCCCCTTGATTCAAACCTAATTAACCTCTCTTTCTCCAGACGTTCTGTGATCCCTTTGCTTGTTATATAATAAAAATTATTATTATTATTATTATTATTATTAATGTAGTAGTATTGCGTGACAGTGTATGAGCGCAGCCAAACGTCAATAATATTTTATTTATGGTAAAATGTGATCCCCGAAAGGGTTGTGCAGCACCAGAAAAATTAGAGAATGTAGTTTGATCGTTGGGAATAAATAGCTCTCTTTCCCTGAATCAAGAGTCATCCGAGAGCATCAAGGTTCGTCTCCTTCGGCGAGCCAAGCAGCGCGGAGATAATGCTTCCAGTGAATGTCTCCCAGACAAATATTGACCTTCTTAATGCCTCCAAATAAAGTTTTCTCGAGCCGGCTGGGGTTTCCGCTCCCCCTCAAGCTGAATATCTGAATTGGTTCCCCCAGTCAATCAGGTCTGGCTTGACCTAGTTTGGATTAGCTTGGTCTTGGATTGCTCTAGACATCTGGAAAAGTATTGAGAGTGCAGGGTACAAAGGTCTACTTTCTTTTTGTTTTACTTGGTCTAAAGACCTCTGGTTTTTTAGAATGTGAGAAGAATATATAGGTCTACCTTGGTCTTGTTTTTGTTTAGCTTGGTCTACAGACTTTGGGGATTATTGAAGGTGGGAAAGGTAAGAAGGTCTGTTTTAGTTTGGTTATGGATTGGTTTACAGACTTGGAGCCTCGAAGGAGGGGAAGTAAAGCGCAGAGGTGGAATGGAGGGAAAGTATTGGGATAAAGAAAGCGGTCGATAAAAATGGAGAAATGATTCTGATGAATAAGGAAAACTTTACATTTCTGAAAGGAAAGTTATATAGTAAGGACTAAGAGGGGAATAAGAAACACACACACACACACACACACACATGAATTCAAGTCGTCCGTAGGCCAAGAAACGGCTAACATGTACTTCATTTACGTTAAAATAGGGAAATAGGGGTTGTATGTGCGTCTGCGTGCATGCGCGCGCGCGCGCGTGCGTGCGTGTGTGTGTGTGTGTGTGTGTGTGTGTGTGTGTGTGTGTGTGTGTGTGTGTGTGTGTGTGTGTGTGTGTGTATGCGTGTAGTTAGGGAACCTCTCATCCTGTCTCCGCTAAAATATCTCCCAGCAGAAAGCTCCTCCATCACAGTTTTATGGCTCCCACAACATTAAGGGGCGTTAGATATATTCCCCGGGAATTATATTCTCGTATTACTGTTAATGCTGCCATATACTACCTGCCCCTACCATCTCAGCTCTTGGTTCCGCGAGGGAGAGTCAGCCTTTCGCTTGTTAATTCGATCCAGCTTTGGTAATCTACAATTATATAGGCGCTTCATGGATGGTAGTAGCATATTTCATTATTTCGTGTGAATTTCTATAACACTGCAGAATGACTCTCCTACTTATCTCACTTGTTAATTCCACTTCTTCACTACTCGTACACTGACGTTTTTCATAATACCTCTACGCCTCGTCTAGATACTAAGACTTTTTTTGTAGCCTAGTGGCTGTAGGTCGCAATGTGAATTATTAATATTGCATTCACTGGGGCAGCGCTAAATGCGAAGGGGGTCATACAGCACGTGAGGAAAATGAGAGGATAGATCCCATCCCTTCCGCCATAAGCGTCTCAGAAACATCAAGACACCTCCTTTCGAAAGGTATGGCATACGTACAAAGACAGAACTTTGTAGACCAATCCATGTTTTGGGGCAACGTTTCCCTCTAAGCAAAGCCCTGTAATGACTTAATAAATCTCTGCTTATAGACAAACATTGTTCAAAATTATATTGACTCTACTTTTACCTTTCTCCACAAACTTTCCATTGTTCTGGACACTACAGTGTCAATGTTATTTAAAAATGTGCATTACGCTATTTATGAGAAACTTTTCTCTTGCCAGGCATTTATCAAGCAAAACATTTCCTCATAAAATGTTTCTCGAGTTGTACACGCCATTTTCTTTCGCCTGTTTGGTTAAAACTCCAGCCTTATGAGCTAATATTCTTTCTAGGCAGATAAGTCATTACGAGCTAACGCTGTAATCTTACCATGTATCTAGAAAAGGAATTTTGGGTCAGATCGTAGCGGTGAACGGAAAAGGACACAAGAAGTTCCTTGGGAAGTTATACACAGTAAGAAGCGATCCTAACTAAGTAAAATTGACCTCCATCGCTCTTCGTCTAAATCCCCCCCCCCGACACGTACACACACACACACACACACACACACACACACACACACACACACACACACACACACACACACACACACACACACACACACACACACTGAGTGTATGACCAACTTTGCCCTACAGTCGCTGACTGCTAGTTCTTATACAATAAGTCTGCCTTCCAACTAGTAATAATAACAAAAAATTACATTAGTTTTCCAAAATAATTTTCTTCACTCTTCCAAATTCTAACATTTCCTTATTTTAGGCAAGGTTAAAAGGCAGGCGCTAAGGTAGGTCATCTGAGCCTTTTGAAACATATGTTTAGCCACAAAAAATGGCAAAAATATGAAATGGTCACGGTGAGTTTCTCAACAAAGTGACTAGAAAGAAAACACACGGGAAACATTCAAATATGAACGTATATCTCCAGTGGAATTCTTCCTCCGTAAGCCATGCGTGTTGCAAGAGGCGACTAAAATGCCGGGATCAAGGGCCTAGTAACCCCTTCTCCTGTATAAATTACTAAATTTAAAAAGAGAAACTTTCGTTTTTCTTTTTTGGGTCACCCTGCCTTGGTGGGATACGGCCGGTTTGTTGAAAAAAAAAAAATCTCCAGTGGTATGAGAATACCTTGTTAGTATCGTCGAGTATTGTCTATATCGTAACATACTCCTCATGGTACTTTGTTTTTCCTAAATAGTGAAATCTGATTTCTGTTTTTGTCCGTATTCTATGTATTTTAGATCTAGGAGTTGTTTGGGTGGAATATATATGAAATTTTTACAGTTCCTCTGTTCCTGACCCGGTGAAAAATGTTCTGCAATTTCAAGAATGAACTACATTACAATAAACATCCTATACAGTTCTCCAAACGCCAAGTTGTTAAGATTTCTAAACTCAGTCTTTGAGTCAATGTCATATACCACTGAAGATTTTTTTTTTTTTTGTGTGTGTGTGTGTACTCTCCTAATTGTACTTACCTAGTTGTGGTTGCAGTGATCGAGTCGTAGCTCCTGACCCAGCCTTATCACTGGCTTCCACTAGGTCCACTCTCTCCCTGCTCTGTGTGTGTGTGTGTGTGTGTGTGTGTGTGTGTGTGTGTGTGTGTGTGTGCGCTCGTCCCTTTTGTGATAAAAAGTATTGCATGTTGATGGTGACACCTAAAGTGTAAATAAAAAATTGCTGAACTAAAATATAAGGCTGATACATAAAATAAAATATTCTCACGTAAAACAAAATTGACGTACACATTTAATTACGGAAAGTTGACAACCTAATTAAAAATATCAGTCAAGTCTCACAATTTGGAGAAAAAACTTTAAACGACGTTTCGGTCCATCCAGAATTATTATCAATGATGTTTCAGGACGGGTGGAAATGTCGTCTGAATATTTCCCTGTGAATTTTCACTCACGGCATTGTAACTTATTCTTAATATCATCTGAAGAGTTCAGAAGCCCACTCAGTGAGTTATTTAAGACGTGCATCATGGATTCATTTTAAGGAGGTGAAGGAGATAGTGTACCTGGACAATAACCACTAAAAAGACACCAGTGAAGTATTTCTCTGTGAAGTATCCAACCTCTACAGACGACAGTGAAGACAATATCCACTTCTCCCTCACTTTTCTTCACTCGTTTCATCCTTACCTAACTACCCATTCTCTTTCCTACTCTATTTTGCCTTCCCTCCCTCCATCCACCACTTTTCTTTTCTCCTCCCTTTCACCATCTCCCTATCCTCTCTCCTTCCATCACCTACCTTTCCTCCCTCCCTCCTTCACTTTCCTTCCTTCCCTTCCTCCACCTTGTTGTCCTACTTTTGGCTGCCATATTTTTTCGTGTGAGTTACTAAAGTTGGAGAAAGAGGAGAGCCGCACACAAGACTTGTCTTCAAGACTTCCTGGGAAGGGAAAGATGTCATACCAGGTCTTGTCATCAAGAGTTCCTAGTAAAGGAAAAATGTCAACAGAGATCTTGTTATCAAAACGTCTTACCAAGGAAAAGGTGCCACATCAGGTCCAGTCAGGGAAGGTGTCACGCCAGGTCCAGTTAGGGAAGGTGTCACACAAGGTCCAGTTAGGGAAGGTGTCACACCAGGCCTCGTCATTAAGACTTCCTTGCAAGTGGAAGTTGTCATACCAGGTCCAGTTATCAAGACTTCCTAGCAAGGGGAAAGTGTCACGCCAGCTCCAGTTATCAAGACTTCCAAACAGGGGGAAGGAGTTACATCAGGTTTTGTCATCAAGACTTCCTGGCAAGGGAAAGCTGTCACACCAGGTCTTGTCATCAAGATGGGTCCAGCCGAGAAATTTACGAACTCGGAGAGGAGCAAAAAAAATCCACCAGAAGTAATTGGATGGAAGTTTGAGAGCGAGGAGGAAAATTAATTATTTGGCGGCGTTGTGGGACGCGTGATGAGGCGAGGCTTATATCCTCTACCCTGACGGATAGCCGCTTCTGCTCCTGGGAGATGGGGAACTTAAACTGGGAGATGGGTGGTTTATGTGGGAGGGAGAAGATGGGAAGGACGAAAGCATTGCCGAGAGGGAGAAAGCTGGAGAATAAGCTTATATGGGAGGGGTAGATGGTGATAAACCGTTATGTGGGAGATGGTAGACGAAAATTTAGTTTTATTTGAGAGAGGGAGATTATATTAGCTGATGTGACATACAAATAGGGATACTTATATTGGCGGAAGTTGATGGAAAGTTATGTTACATTCGTGGGAGAACACTAAGCCCATATTGCCTGGGGAAACGGAAGGCATTCAGGCTCGATTCAAGGAACTGGATCACATGTAGAATTCTTACGATCAAAATTCCCTCACCAGCATCAAGGAACCTCTCTAGAGAGCTAAGGTGTTCACGGGTGTAGAGCAGTGGGGAATGGGAGCTTAATGAGATGTTAGAGAAAGTTGTGAAATATAAATTTAGACGTGAAGCCCATCACAGAAACAGTGCTCGAAATGGGGAATAAAAAATAAGCAAGAAAATTATAACGAAAAGCCTTAATTCCTTATGTATCATCGTTGGCAGACTGAAAAGTAACAAGGTTTGATCTACGTAAGAAGTTTCTCAGATTAAAGGCTCTTTACTGGCATCAAAAAACCCCTCCTTGAAAGGAGTTGCAAGGTGAGAATGAAGAGACTAAAATGAATAATGAATAGCTAAAATAAAAGAATTAGAAGTTAAAAATGGAGTCGGCTCCGAAAGGGTAAACGATTTACAGTACGTAGGAGAAAAATGAATCTCTTAAAGTGAAATCTCATGAACACCAGTAGTATCAGCAGCGGCAAACAGTAGCAGTAGTAGTAGTATATAATAGCAGCAGCAATAAAATCTGTAACGTCAGCAATACCCACAGCCTGTACTAATACCAGTAGCATCATCTGCAACAGCAACACCAGTAGCAGCAGCTGCTGCAGCAGTTGAGGCTGTGGGCTTGACAGCCAAGAAGGTACTCAGCGATGCAGCAGTGAACATGGGTACAGAATAAGTGACTGAGCTGCTGTATCCATGGTAAACTGAACGAGCTGCTTTACTGGACAGCAACCATTCCCAACATGGCTAAAGTGTAACAGTGTTTCAGGAACATGCAACATAAATCGGGACAGGTTGATGAACCTCAGGGAGAAGGGGCCACTGCCACCCAGCTGCAAATTGCATGCAACACCGTGGAAGGCTGGTCCTCTCACCAACACCTTCCTGTCAAGAATGAGTTAATACATCTCTACGTAAAGAGAAACATTGTCCCAGTAAAACCTTCTTCTTTAACGTGTGTCTTTTCGTCCCATTCTTCAGTGCATTGCGAGTTTTCTCCTGAGGAATTGGAACATTTGTGAACGAATTATTAGGTGATACGAAATCCGCGAGGATTAGATAAAAATATGGCATATGTTTTAACGTTTTGATCACAGATGCACATCTTGTTGATAAACTTCCCGCTTTTAACTTATGGAAAGAGCATGTGTTCGGTGAATTGCAAAACTCGTGTGGGTTTCATTCAGTATGCAAGAAGCATGTATATTTTCAATGGTTCTGCCCACATGATTCACGTTCTGCATGCACTGCTGTTTCTCTTGTCTCTCCTAGACTGTACTTGCCTAAAGAAAATGTGTACTCACATTGAGACGAAAGTTTCGTTCAGTTTATGAATGATAACAATCTTCAATGGTTGGTATTAGATTTTCATAGATGGCAAGAAAACTGTTGATAGCCACTTAACTCCTTCACTGTTTACCAAATACAAATGAATATCTACAAATTATCAGTGATAAAATAGTGTGATAGATAAATCATAACTCGAAGTTCTCTCTTTCGAGATCGTGAGGCTTTGGACAAGATTAGGTTAAAGTGTTCTATGAGGGGAAATGACTAACATAGATTGTTGAATAATTAAAATAGTTGCTGACACACCAAGTCACTCTCTGATATTGCATTTGCAACAGAAGGGTGTCTGCTAGTCTAATAAAATTATCTAAGATAGGTTACGTATACTGGCATACATCACAGGCTTCTTTAGCTTCTTTAGCTTCTTTAGCATAGGAGTAAAGGGATAAAAAGCATAGGGGATGAGGGATACTTTGTGTCAGCACAAAGACGAACCTGCAGTGTGTATTTAGGAAATGAAAATTTATGTTATGTGGCGGAGCCGATAATAGGGTTCTTTTATTAATTTAATGTATTGTAATGTAATTTTAAATAAAATATAAAAAAAAATTCCACCACCACAGAGAAAGGCAAGAATAGAAGAACTAGAAAGTGAAAAACAGAATTTTAACAATTTTCTCCGCAGACGCAGTCGACTAGAACACTGAACAATTCGTCCCTATTCCGGACCTCTTTCTACTTTGAAGCACGTCTGATACTGTCCCAGTTCTATTAAGGAGGATGGAATTCTACAAAAACCAGCACCTTGCTATATAAACAACCTCATACACTTATTCTACTTTCTAAGAACCCTCCCTCCCCTTCCCTCAGTTCCACCCTGTCCACAAAGCACCATAACACCCATGCGCACCTAGCATGTTCTTCAGTACCTCCAAATTATCACTGGTCAACCCTTCCAGTAATGTCTCCTTTAACACGTCTTTGGACTCGATGGAAACGACACACGTACCAGTTCCCGATGGTCTCCCAACGACGATTTCCACCTGCTGCTGGAAGTGCTTCACAACTAACAAGAGACTGAAAGCCTCATCAACAGTTGATGTTCACACAACACGCACTTCTTCCCTCTTCGTTGATCATTTTCGGGGTTCATTGTTCAACTCATTCAAGCTCTTCGTTAGTGTGGGAAAATTATGCGCTTCTTGAGGAAATGTAACCCATGCCACACGAAATGCGGAGTAAATCTGTATTTCAAAGTGTTTTTCACTCAGGAGGAAGACCAATACCAGTAACAAGCTACTGGATGAAAGAACGTCTCAAGGAATAAACCACCACAGCGAGCAAGAAACGGCGTTCAAATTACAGTGGACCCCCGGTTAACGATATTTTTTCACTCCAGAAGTATGTTCAGGTGCCAGTACTGACCGAATTTGTTCCCATAAGGAATATTGTGAAGTAGATTAGTTCATTTCAGACCCCCAAACATACACGTACAAACGCACTTACATAAATACACTTACATAATTGGTCACATTCGGAGGTAATCGTTATGCGGGGGTCCACTGTATTAAAATATCTCAACGTTTGCAAGAACTGAAAACTCTGGCTAAATCCTGAGTCGCTCTTCTCCGCCTAGCATTAAGATTTTCTTTCTATTGTACAGTAAGCGTTAAATCCTTGTGGTCATTCACCTTTATGAGTGTGTGAGCTCTATACTCCGCTTGATAATCTCGAAACGGGGAATCATTACGGTGAAGCGCCAAACCCGTTTAGGTCATACAGCGCCTGGTAAATGAGAGGTGTTCTGGTTTGCTCCAAAGAAACGTAGGGTAGTTCCAATTCCTTACACGAAACGCCCTTAAGAGACGCCAAGGCCCCTTCAAGAAGAGTAGTAGTTTACCATGGTAGAGTAGAAACTAAACCACTCGCTTAGGAAATGCGGTAATTAAAAAATAACTAAAAACAATTAAATGGGTGTTTTTTTTTTGCATTCAAATTTGATTTTTTCCCGATCGGGAATTTAATTCCCGAACCTGGCCAGTGAGAGCCGTGACTACAAGCACTAGGGATACGTATCGTCAAGACAACTTTAGTAAACTAACTTCTGAATATACAAGAAGAATCCTTTTTTTGTAACACTTGAAAAAACCCACATGAAAGAAGAAAATTCACAAAATTATTTTTTTCCTTCGTATTTCCGGTCCACCTTACAACACACCGACTTCAAAATATAATTAAATAAACCAATCAGAGAAGAAAATCCAGAAAATGATGCTTCCCCCTTTCCCTCATGTTGCCGGACCACCTTACAAACTACAAACTTCAAAAAAAATAATGCTAAAACTACTATGAACATAGCAAAACCTTAATAATTATAGACCAAGTGTTACTTTGAATCCAACGTTATCTAGTTGTTGACTCGATAAAGCATTAAGAAGCCTCAACCGAAGATACTTGCCTTCAGAGTGATGCTGTTCCAGGATATATCCCCGCCACCCGGTTGCCGTATTAAGTTTTGATTATAATAATTCCCTCCCTCCGATTTTCATATTGCCAGTGACCGGCGTGACTGGTGGCTAGGGAGAGAGAGCCTTCTGCTTTTTTTTTATCCTTGATTCATACAATTTGATAATACGTGAGAGGTCTTAATCTATAGAGAAGCAGAAAGTCTTTGTCTTCTCTGTGGACTTCCGAGTCATCTTCAATCTGTCTTTTACCAATGAACGAATACACTGGTAAAGCCCCCAGCAAGCGAAACGTCTCGTAATAAAATTCCTAAGTGTTGCATGTGTGCCTTTATCGCTGAGAGATACAGGATGCACACTGAGCGCTGGAAGACAGGGATCCACCCAAGTGACCCTTAACATTCATAATGCTCTCTCCTGATGAGTATTATATTCTTAGCAATGTTACTCAAGCTGCTATACCCGTAGGGGTCGTACAACCCCCCCGTCCCACCCTCCCGAGGAATGGGAGGTAATTATGCTTGATCCAAGGAAGAGGAAGGTAGCTCAATTTCCTTGGATCCAAAACCTTTCATGGGCATCAAGCTACCACCACCTCCTTTTATTATAAATAAATTTTTGAGATAATTAAATATTTACTGTAGATACCAACATACATATCAATTTCCGTGGATGAAGAGCTTTTAATTATCATTAATTAAGGCTGGCCCCTTGGAGGGATTTATAATAAAAATAAAGTTGAAGATAATATAGAGTATTACTGTACTTTATTTACATAAAGAGCTAAACCCGCGTAATTTATTCAAGCAGTGTTGGAGGCTCGAGCCCTCGTTTAATAATAGTGATGCAGAAACTCTTCTTCGGTTGAGCAAAATAGAGAAACGTAAAAAGAAGTAAAAAAGACAAACACATCCCTTTATTACTACGACGTTTCATCCGCAAGAAGCTTTATTAAACCTCGTGTAGGTCATGTAGTCCCCATACGCGACTTTGAGTAAGAGAAGACAACAGAGACGAAGAATAGAAGCGCTGGAGGTTGGCGATGAGCGGTGGAGTGGTCTTCCTGTCTCCAGGGAGAGTCTGCGAGTCTGGACAACTGTCGTTGCAATGTTGTAATGATAGTAAGAATGCCCCCCAACACGACACACAATGTCCTTAACATCCTCCAGTTACTGTTGTCCCCTCCCATCCCCTCTCCTCCTTATCCCACTCCCCAAACAACTCCCAGACTTTCTATATATTCTGAAGTCTCTCTCTCTCCTGAAGTGAGTGCAGCGAAAGCAGAAGCGTATGTACAAAGATGGATATATGTATCTCAGTTGATTTTAATCCCATTATTGGGAATTTATGTATTACTGACTCTGTACAAGAGGCAAAGTAGCCTTTAATGACCCTCGTAGAGTGGATACGTTTTAAATGTAAACCAACCATCTTTGCCACGGCCCTTCGTCCTTCCAGAAACACTTTCTAAAATTCTTTAGTTGCAGTCCCCTGGATTAGCAAATCTCTCAGTGATACCTTGAAATGCTTTTCATTTAAGTTAACAAATCGTGTCATTACGATTTCGTGAGTCCTGTAAAAACAAACCAAGTGCAACTTCTCTGCTTTATATATTTACATTGTAATAACGTCCACTTAGTTGCACGGTGAGAACTCTATCAGAATATTAGTTATACTGAGGGAACACCCGTAATGTGCAGCTAATCTATTTTATGTAAGTTAAACATTGGGAACACACTATTTGTACTCGCCTATTTGTGGTTGCAGGGGTCGATACATAGCTCCTGGACACGCCTCTTCACTGATCGCTACTAAGTCTCCTCTCTCTCCCTGTTCCATGAGCTTTATCAAACCTCGCTCTATGGTTCCTGCTTCCATTACGTCACTTCCCAGACTATTCCACTTCCTGACAACTGTGTGTACTCGCCTATTTGTACTCGCCTATTTGTGGTTGCAGGGGTCGATTCATAGCTCCTGGCCCCGCCTCTTCGCTGATTGCTACTAGGTCCTCTCTCCCCCTGCCCCATGAGCTTTATCATACCTCGCCTTAAAACTGTGTGTGGTTCCCGCCTCCACTACGTCACTTTCTAGGCTATTCCACGGCCTGACTACTCTATGACTGTAGAAATACTTCCTAACATCCCTTTGATTCATCCGAGTCTTCAACTTCCAATTGTGACCTCTTGTGTCTGTGTCCCATCTCTGGAACATCTCGTCTTTGTCCACCTTGTCTATTCCGCGCAGTATTTTATATGTCGTTATCATGTCTCCCCTGACCCTCCTGTCCTCCAGTGTCGTCAGGCCGATTTCCCTCAACCTTTCTTCGTAGGACAATCCCCGTAGCTCTGGGACTAGTCTTGTTGCAAACCTTTGCACTTTCTCTAATTTCTTGACGTGCTTGACTAGGTGTGGATTCCAAACTGGTGCTGCATACTCCAGTATGGGCCTGACGTAAATGGTATACAGAGTTTTGAACGAATCCTTACTGAGGTATCGGAACGCTATCCGTAGGTTTGCCAGGCGCCCGTATGCTGCAGCAGTTATCTGATTGATGTGCGCCTCAGGAGATATGCTCGGTGTTATACTCACCCCCAGATCTTTTTCCTTGAGTGAGGTTTGCAGACTTTGGCCATCTAAACTATATTGTGTCTGCGATCTTCTTTGCCCTTCCCCAATCTTCATGGCTTTGCATTTGGCAGGGTTAAACTCAAGGAGCCAGTTGCTGGACCAGGCTTGTAGCCTGTCCAGGTCTCTTTGTAGTCATACCTGATCCTCATCCGATTTGATTCTTCTCATTAACTTCACATCATCTGCAAACAAAGACACTTCTGAGTCTATCCCTTCCGTTATGTCGTTCACATATACCAAGAACAGCACAGGTCCTAGGACTGACCCCTGTGGAATCCCGCTTGTCACAGGCGCCCACTCTGACACCTCGTCACGTACCATGACTCGTTGTTGCCTCCCTGTCAGGTATTCTCTGATCCATTGCAGTGCCTTTCCTGTTATGTGTGCCTGATCCTCTAGCTTTTGCAGTAACCTCTTGTGAGGAACTGTGTCGAAGGCTTTCTTGTGTGTGTGTGTGTGTGTGTGTGTGTGTGTGTGTGTACTGCATTCTACATAATTGTTACATAGTACAATCAGTCTGTGACAAGTCATTTTATATGACTGTTACAACGGCTGAATCACTCGCTCTGTGCGGTATACTGGTCTGAATTAGACTAACATAATACTGTAGAAACAAAAGCTAGTGATGTTTGTCATCATATTCCGTCACATATTATGGTCTCCATAAGCGAGGTAATGAAGCCTGCCAGACTGAGCTAAGAGACTTCAGTAAGGCGATAAGGATATCGTCAAGTATTCTGCTAAAGGTTCAGTACCAACTCGAGCTTTAAGGATTTCGCTCCAGCAGAGCCGGGCTTACTATTACATAGGAATTACGATTTCTAATGATTATGCATTCAGAAGTCAGTCGTTGTGCAAAGATGCGGATGGAATACCAGAAGGGGGAAGTATAATCCTGAATTTTTCTTGGGCAATCAAACTAAGCAGTAGTATCAAAGTAAAACTGATTCACTACCTGTTAAAACTGCCATATCGGTCACTTTATGATAGTTATGTAGGCTTCACGCCGCTGGCAGCAACAACATGGTTGACCAAACACTCAATAAATTCTGCCTTACACAAAGGTATATCATAGGAAGACTGGGAAAAGGAAAGACTAGAACAATTTGGTTAGGCTGATCTAGGGAGAAGAGTGAGATGGGAAGTTGGGCGTGAAAATAGAGTGTAAGGAAGAGGGAAAAGGAAGAGAAAGGGAGAGAGAAAGGAAAGGAAGGGGATGAAGAGGTGACCGTTAGCGGCGGTGAAGAACATTCAATTTGTTTTTCCATTACGTGGAGGCAAGCGTGGCACCTCCAGAAATGTGGACCTCTTGCACGCTGATACTGATAAATGAATGTGTATTGTGTGTGTGTGTGTGTGTGTGTGTGTGTGTGTGTGTGTGTGTGTGTGTGTGTGTGTGTGTGTGTGTGAAAAATCATAGAGGTAAAATTGAAGTTCGAGTCTATTCGATTTCTCGTCAGAACAAACGCTGAGGAAGTAAGGGAGGGATGGAGAGTGAGAGGAAAGATGAGAGAGGGAGATGGGAGAGAGGAGATAAATGAGTGAGGGAGAGAGATGAGTGAATAAGGGAGACTGAATGAGGTGAGAGAGGGAGGGTGGGAGGCAGAATGAAGGAGGGAGAGAGGGAGATGAGTGATGGAGGCTGTCGACGGTAGTGTTGGAGGCGATCAATGAGGATTATAACCCTGGCATTTATTTCCTCGTTTAATGTTCGATATCTCCAACACCACCAGAGCCGCTGCCGCTACCACCGCCGCCGCCACCACCACCACCACCACCCGACCACAACAGCCACCACCACCCGACCACAACAGCCACCACCACCCGACCACAACAGCCACCACCACCCGACCACAACAGCCACCACCACCCGACCGCAACAACCGTCACTTCCACTACAACCACCACCCGACCACAACGGCCACCACCACAACAATCACCCGACCTCACCAACAATCCCCGACGCCGTCACCACAACAACCACCCCAATACAACAACCACCCGACCACAACCACCACTACCACAGACCACAACTACCTGCTGTATAAACCCAGTCACCACCTCTACTTGCTTCACTGTCACCACCTCTACTTGCTTCACTGTCACCACCACACTACGAAAGAGACAAGGAGAGGGTAGGTAGGAGAGTTAGTGAGAGAAGAAAGATAGAGACACGCAGCAATATTCTCACTTCGAATTAAAAATTATCCAACAACTTCTCTTACATACACCATTCCCCACCCCAAAACCCCCACCCCATCTCCCACACGCAATAACTTCACCCACCCTCCCCTTTTCCACAGACGAACAAGGGGTCCAAACCATACACTCATTTTATGCAAATTAACCTCTGCTTAAAGCTAAACGTAAAACAAACGTCAGTGCTGACGCAAAGAATGACGGCACACTTTTTTTAATTAGAAACTCACCGAGTCGAAAAAAAATTCCCAGGAACATCCTGGCCAAAATTAATTTACGCGTACACAATAATATATATATATATATATATATATATATATATATATATATATATATATATATATATATATATATATATATATATATATATATATATATATATATATATATATATATATATATATATATTATATATATATTATAGTGTCGAATAGGTAAAATTTGGTCAATTAGCAAAAACTAATTTATAATTTAGTCATTTGTAAATTTTCTCTTATACGTTTAAAGATATACTTTTTTCATTTATGTGAATAAATTGTGCACGACTACTCTTTCCATTATATTCTTCTCCTGTTCCATCTTCCCTTTTCCTTTAACAACCTTCCAAACCCAGTTCACAATTTATTCTCCCCTTTCTTCTTCTTAGCTTTCATTTCCCTCCCCACGCTTCTCCTCCTCCTTCCCCATCTCCAGGCTAGCCAGGTGGCTCAAGTTTATTTCTCAACTTTGCTAAATAAAGAAAAATTCGTTATGTTAATGGCACTACGGAGTAAGACTGACTAGTAGGGGGGAGTAAATATACTAGTTAAGAAGGATGTCCTTGCCAAGGAATGGCGGATGGTGAAGGATAGAGAGCTTAATCCTAACTCCAATGTCTTCCTGGTGGATAGTAAACCATACTACACGGCCATTATACATTTGACTCATTCAAGGCTCATTCATTTGACATAGAAATAGTTAACAAGTGAGCTGCAGTTTCGTGGGTATTCTGATACAGTATTCTTTGGCCTTCACTGTATCTATTAAGGGTACACCTGACCTCGTCGCATATATGCGCTTCCTTTAAACTCGTTTAAAATCTCCTAACGAGGGGTTCTCCAGAGGACTGAATGTTTGCTTTTTATTCTGTACTTTTTAATATGGTTTATTTGTACACGTTATTAACACGATCAGTGTATTATAACAGTCTTAGGGCTTATTATTATTGCCATGATTGTTTATAGTTGGTTATTATTATTATTAGTAGTAGTAGCAGTAGTAGTAGTACCTGTAATAGGATTATTTTATTTTTCATGTAAGCGCATGAGCATGAGAGGTGCTGCTGAGGACATTAATACATGTTGTGGTCTCTTTCTAAATGTCTCTCTGTCTCTCTCTCTGTCTCTCTGTCTCTCTGTCTCTCGTCTCTGTCTCTCTGTCTCTATTCTCTCTCTCTCTCCCTCTCTCTCTAACAAATGCTAAGTGTTGTCACAAAGTAATTAAACCTGTCGAATATCGATGAGGACCTGGACACTTGTACAACTGTACACTAACTCCAGGACTGCAGTCTTGACATTTGCTTAGATGTTCAGTGACATGTTTAATGAAATCCCATTCGACACGCTTGTGTACATGTGTATTCATATATAAAATATGTACATGTGAGACTGCCTATGAGTGGTTACCTGTCTGAGATGTCCAGTTATTTTTAGATGTGAGCAGAGCTATGTGGATGTCTTGGTGTAGGTGAAGGGCTTTTGATCCGAGAAATTGCAGCTATGTTCCCCTTCCTTGGATCAGACTAGAGTCTCTCTCATTCTCCAGGCTCTTCATGACTACGGATTTAGAGATTCCCAACAATAATAATAATAATAATAATTAATTTCAGCAGTTATTATTATAATTATTAGTTGTGCTAGTAATAAAAGTAACAGTATTAGTAGTAAAAAAAATATGAAAGCACTAAACCCTTAAGGGTTATACAGTTCCTGGGAAATGGAATTTAATATGATATGATCTAAGGAAGAAAGAGGTTGCCCCAGTGCCTTTATTCAAGGTCACTTTGCCAGCATCAAGGCACCCACCTCGATATGTGTAGTTAAATCAATTTTCTGCGTTGACTCTACTAATGAATTCCTCTCAGAAATATACAAAAGTCAACTTTAATACCACACTGAGATACTGAACTTAAATACCAAACCTAAATACCAAGCATTAATGTCAAGATACAATGCTGAATTTAAATTCCAAACATTAATGCCTGACTTAGATACCAAATTTAAAAGTCAGACATTATTACCAAATTGTAATACGAAACTGTAATACCACTTTTAAACCAAAACCTTCTGGTGCCAGGAAAATCATAACTATTAGCTCATAATACGAAAATATAATCGTTCAGAATAATTCAACACTTCATTTTGGGAATAATTACGCCATCGAATTATACTGATAATTATAATAAACGTTTGTGTAATTATATATATTAGTTAATTTGTTGCTTTACGTGCAAGTGGAATTGGATTGCCAGCTTTTGCTCATTTATATATATATATATATATATATATATATATATATATATATATATATATATATATATATATATATATTATATATATTATATATATATATATATATATATATATATATATATATATATATATATATATATATATATATATATATATATATAAACACTGATCTCTGGCTGAAGGAGACTCGAACCTGTTCGTAGGTTCGAGTCTCCTTCAGCCAGAGATCAGTGTTTGTGTATATTTCGCATGCTCTCGCGAATTCCTTGCATATAATATATATATATATATATATATATATATATATATATATATATATATATATATAATTATATATATATATATATAATATATATATATATATAATATATATATTATATATATATATATATAAATATATATATATATGTGTGTGTGTGTGTTTGTGTCGTGCCGAATAGGTTAAGCTTGCAATTTTGGGTTAAATGGCAACTCTCTTCTTGCCGAATAAGGCAATAATTTCGCGGAAATCATTCTGAACCTAACGAATAGAATATATTTCATTATATTTGTTCATTATTAAATTATTGTAAACTTATCTAAAATATACCTAGCCGGATTAGGCTAAATTAAATTGCGCTTGTTATAATAAGGTTAGGTAAGTTTTCTAATGTCCTTTTGGTAAAAATTAATAATTTTTATATTAACATAATTGAGAAAAATATATATTTAAACGTACAAGAGACTTAATTTTAAACGAGTTCTTCTTAAATGAGTTCTTTCTCCGATATTTTTTCTCATCCCGTCTCCCCCTGTCCCCTCTCTCTAAAGCTGCGTAACACATTGTGTATAATGGAATTTAACAGGGAGACACATCTTTAGTTTCTTCCATTCATCTATTATATAGAAGAGGGTAGCAGCATACTGCTGATGTATCCAGTTTTGCTAAAAAAAATGTATACCGTCCCTTGCAGACTCCCTTGCCGTTTATACCTGTCCATTCTACCGTGTTCCCCTGCCCACTCTACCGTGTTCCCCTGCCCACTCTACCGTGTTCCCCTACCCACTCTACCGTGTTCCCCTGCCCACTCGACCGTGTTCCCCTGCCCACTCGACCGTGTTCCCCTGCCCACTCTACAGTCTCTTCCACCCCCTCCTCTACCGTGTTTCCCTGCCCACTCTACCGTGTTCCCCTGCCCGCTCGACCGTGTTCCCCTGCCCACTCTACAGTCTCTTCCACCCCCTCCTCTACCGTGTTTCCCTGCCCACTCTACCGTCTCTACCCGCCCACTCTATCGTGTTCCCCAGCACACGCTACCGTCTCTTTCCACTCTAACACCGTCTCTCCCTTCTTCTCTGCCATCTCCCTATCAGAGTCGGCTCCCAAACAAGCATTGCATCGGTGAGTTTCCCGGACCGGAAGACATCATCAGCGATGCTTGTCTCTTGATCCCGGCAAGTGGCTGCGAATCTCAGTCATATCAGTCTCAGTAAGCTTCCTACGACCTGGTATGAGACCTTTGCTAGCTTGGCTGCAGCTGCATGCATTGCACCAGAGAATCCTCTCTCTCTCTCTCTCTCTCTCTCTCTCTCTCTCTCTCTCTCTCTCTCTCTCTCTCTCTCACTCTCTCTCACTCTCTCAAGAGAGAGAGAGAGATAGGATGATGCAATAACTATGATAAAAATTTCTACTGGGCACTTTCATATTATTTTCATTACTAATAATTACATTTAGTTACAATATATGCCAGAAATATAATTCGCTTGAACTACCACACCATCGGCAACTACCTGATTTCAACAGCTAACCATACTTCGATATTTCGGTTCCTCCTGAACCATTATCTAATCAGAGCTTGATAATGGCGTGGGATGGATAGAAATACCGTTTAATATTTTTTTTCGGCGAATTATAGGTTAATTGTGAAATGTTCCGGTAACATTAGTGTGACTTACACTATTCATGAGATTTAGACTTCTATCAGATGATGTATTCATTATGGTAAGGTATCTATTCACTATTACATTCAGCAGCATATCTGTCTCATTTTAAGGCGAATTTCCTTGAACATTCACTCTTCACATAGAGGATTACTGTTATATCCTTCTGTGTCGGAATTCCTTGTTCCCTTCATTCAGAATTTTAATATTTGTTTCTCAAACTATTTTCCATTATTATTATTATTATTATTATTATTATTATTATTATTATTATTATTATTATTGACAGTACCTGCTATCCAATATTCTTCGGGAAGAGGTTCTCAGTTCCTAGTCATTACGAAAATAAGAAAAAACGCGTCTTAACAGGCTCGTATTAGAGCAACGTTTCGCTCGTTATATTGCTTTCATCACTGGCTTGATACCAGTCTACACAACGATATATTTCTGAAATACAATTTTCTTTCCCTGTCTTCCACTGCTGTCGGCAGCTGGGAGAATGATATCGCAACTGACCTCACAAATCTCCACTAAGGTTTCTTTGATCGTCGTTTAAATTCTGGTAATTCCATTATAAGGTAGATCTCCGTGTTTGTACGATATCAAAAGGAAGATAAAGTCTGGGAGATAAAGCGTCTCTTATTGCCTCTAAGGAGGAAGACATTGTTCTCAACACCGACCCTGTTAAGGCAGTTGCCAAAGGAGACTGAAACTGAAATCAAGGAACGTGTTTCGTTTCCCAAGACAATTCCCTCTTCGGCAGCTCCCAAGCTTCTTTTTCTGTTAAGCTGTGAAAAACGTTACTGAGGCAAAAACAAACAAACACACACACACACACACACACACACACACACACACACACACACACACACACACAGAGAGAGAGAGAGAGAGAGAGAGAGAGAGAGAGAGAGAGAGAGAGAGAGAGAGAGAGAGAGAGAGAGAGACGTGAATTTTATCGTCCCCCCAAATATCCTCATACATGGGTAAAAAAAAACAATATATAGAGTATTTATTGGGACTACTTTCGCTCAGTTTTTGCCTCGTTAACCATGAGCGAAACGTACCCTAATAAAAACGTTTTCTGCATATTGTTTCTGCATTCGCTTACGTTTCAGCATTAAAACTCCACAGGAATTGTATAACCCCTACGGATTTACCTTTCTCAATAATAATTAATAATAATAATCACCCAGTGTCATTTAACAAAACTTCTTATACTCTAATGATTATAATAATTTGTTAGTTAATAATAAAGTTTCTTAAGATGAACCAATAAGATTCCTTAGATACTATTGTTCTTTTGTTAGGAAAGGTTATATGACTTTTTTCAGTAATATAAAGTATGTAACATGATAATTTTTTATGTCATGTTAATTAGTCTCTCGTTCAGATAAGATATTATAAAACTCGAGACGAATTTCGGAAATGTTTTGTGTTGTTCAAGTCGTAGTTGTCGTTCTCGGCGTTGTCGTTCTCGTAGTTGTCGTTCTCGGCGTTGTCGTTCTCGTAGTTGTCGTTCTCGGCGTTGTCGTTCTCGTAGTTGTCGTTCTTGGCGTTGTCGTTCTTGGCGTTGTCGTTCTCGTAGTTGTCGTTCTCGGCGTTGTCGTTCTTGGCGTTGTCGTTCTCGTAGTTGTCGTTCTCGTAGTTGTCGTTCTCGGCGTTGTCGTCTCCTCCTTTGTCTTCATATTGATCTTTATCGTCTTTACCTTCATTTTATTGTATTTATTATCATTATTATTATTATTATTATTATTTATTATTTATTATTATTATTATTATTTATTATTTATTATTATTATTATTATTATTATTATTATTATTATTATAGTTTTTAAAACTATTACTACTACACTACTACTACTATTACACAACTAATACTGCTACTATTGCACAACTACTACTATCACACAACTATTACACAGCTACTATTACACAACTACTACTACTACTACTATTACACTACTACTATTACACTACTACGACTACTACTATACTACTACGACTACTCAACTACTACTACTACCACCACCACCACCACTACTGTTACACTACTACTACTATTACACTACTACGACTACTACTCTACTACGACTATACTACTACGACTACTACTCAACTACTACTACTACGACTACTACTCATCTATTACTACTGTTACACAACTACAACTACTGCTGTTACTACTACGACTGCTACTCAACTACTACTACTACGACTACTACTCTACTACTACTACACAACTGCTTCTACTAAGACTACTACTACTACTGTTCCTGATGCTGCTACTACTAATGCTGTTGCCTCTGCTGCTACTTCTACTAATAATAATAAGACAAATTCAATCATCAAATTTCAGCTAGTCAGGGATCACGAAATGCTCCAACAGACGAGCCATATTACATGGACGAGGCTTTTATTTGCAACAAAAGCTTCTCTTTCGTCGATTTTGCTCTCTTTGAGCAGTCATTTCAACTCAAGCTGCCTTTGCCTATACCTCTATCCACCTAAGCTCTATCTCCTGAGCCTCTCGTCTCGCAGGTTCTCATGTACATCTATTTTTTTTTAACCCTCAGGTACCTTTTCTACCAGTATTCGCCGAAGCTCCTTCCTGGCCTTCCACTCATCTAAGTTTTCCTCTACACTTCACCTCATCTAATCTTCAATCCCCTCATCACACACACATGCCTTCTCACATTAAAAAAAAAACTCCTTGACTTTCCATTAGGCTATTGTTAAAAATAGGATACAGCTGGTGGCTGTGAAAACGAGCGAAATATTAATCAATTATCCCAGCTGTTGGCAAGCTGCTGGCAAGATGTTGGCAAGCTGTTGGTAAGATGATGACAGTATACTGTTAACACGTTGGCAAGATTCTGCAAAGAAGGGAAATTTACTTAAAAGTTTTAGCTCTCTTACCTTATAAAGAATGACTGTCTTACCTCGTAACTGTAGGGTTTCCCTTTCTCCTTCCCTTATCCTAGCTTCTTCCTTCTTCCTGTCTCTTTCCTTCCCTCCTCCCCCTCGTCAGCCTCAGATCTTCTCCTTCACAAGGAGCATCTTCGAGGAGTCTCAAGTCAAGCTCGTTGCTTCCTCTGTGATTATATTCCCGTGTCTTTGAGTTAAGATGATTGAGGCTGCATCTCACTCCTAGGAGGTGAGCATCTTCAGCATCCCATCAAGGAGGCTGCCTTGATGTCGTTGAAGGGCTCTTGAACTAATGAAATGGAGCTACAATTCCTCTGTATTTAACCTGATAACCTCCCATTCTATTTGGGCTCTATGACCCTTGACTCCTGACCCTAAAATAATACCTCAAGAAGTTGAAGATTTTCAAGAGCATATGTTACTGTTCTGTTTTCAAATATTTTATTAAATAATAATAATAATAACATATATATATATATATATATATATATATATATATATATATATATATATATATATATATATATATATATATATATATATAAGAGAGAGAGAGAGAGAGAGAGAGAATAGCAAATATAGATAACAGACAACTATTAGACGATTGACAAATACATTATTATATTCATTATTATATTCATCGGGAAGCGGTAAATCCGTAGGGTTTAATTAGGTTTGATCCACGAAAATGCGAGGGTAGCTCCAGTTCCTTTAATGAAGATCCCTCCAGGGTGACGAAGTCCAGTTTGCCTTTGTCATGATAGAAGGATTATATTTTGTCCCGTGAGGCATTAAACCAGTGTGGACCATACAGAATAAGATGCGCAGTTCGATACTCCGGCCGGGAATTCTGACCCAGGTTTCTGACCATCTCAGTCTCGGTTTCTGACCAGCCAGACTGTCGATGACTGCCAATTGCTGTAAGGAATATTTGGCCACAGGAGATGGCACGGCTTTAGGAAACAATATGGTACGTGGCCACCGCTACCAGACAGTCCAGGTCCCCTTACACTGAAAAACAGCTTCGACCCGCGATGTAATTTCCGACTTAATTTCCGAAGAAGCACTTTTACTGCTGACGCCGCTGACAAATGTTAAATACTGTCGAGATGGGTATGTCATTAAGGATGGAAGAACGTTCAACGACGTCTAGGAGTATAAGATGGGTATTAGAAAGTGTCATGGGTACTAGAATGTTCATGAATGGGGCATAAATGTGTTTAGTGGGAGTTACAATGTGTGTGCTGTGTCAGCATGTGTATGAAACATGATCCATGTATGATGTGTGTTAGAATGAGTACCATGTGTACTGGAATGCATGTTATGGGTGTTACACTATGCATGGTGGGTAATATAATGTGTATTATGGGGCTAGAATTTGTATGGTGGTGCTAGAATGTGTAATAGTTGCTAAAACAAGTAAGACGGATATGTGAATAATGGGTGCTAAATGTGCATACTGGTTCTGAAGTGTGTATGATTAATGCTATACTGTTTATGACAGGTGTTTGGAATGTGTATGATGAATTAGGTGCGTATAATTAAAACTCCCATTATATACACAAGCTCCTCGTGGAACCATTACCACTGTCTTATACTATCTGACACAAGCACTGTAACTATCACTATCTGACTCTAACAGCATGGCACACTATCACAGTGTGACACAAGGCTCAAATGACACCTCAGCAAATTATGACACGAAAATTATGTTCCACAAGAATTATGGTACACAAAATATGCTTACCATAAATCAGACTCCATTACAATCCTGGAGTACAAAAATCTTCACAGAAAATCTGAGACACAAATCTTCACACAAAAATCCTAAGACCGAAATTTTGATACACAGAAATTATGGTACATAAATATTGTGGTCCAAAATTCACGGGACATGAAAATCATTACACACAAATGTCATCAGACAAAAAAAAACATGTAACCCCAAACAATCCCAAAAAAATCATTCGAGACAAAAATTACATTACACAAAAATTATTAGACACGAAAACGTAACAGAAAAATCGTGACACATAAATCATATAAAACAGACAACTTGCAAAACAATAACGGACTGACACGAAAAAAAAATTGAAGCAAAAATCACACTACACAATAATAATCTGCAGACCTTTCATAAAAAAATCACATAACACAAATGCCACATAAAAAATCATTACATAAACCTAATATTAAATACAAAAAAATTACGGTGCACGCGCGCACACACACACACACACACACACACACACACACACACACACACACACACACACACACACACACACACACACACAAAATCCATATAACACAAAAATCACAGGACATCACTTACGAAAAAAAATCATTCCACTGACAAATATCATCTCACTGTGTTGTATATAACCAGAGGAAGTGATCATTAATTTCCCTGGTATTTTTCACCACAGTGGCGGCTGATGCTACTATGTCGCGTTACAAATTAATTGCTACATCAAAAATATATATAATATTTTAATGGAAAAATATGAATGGATTATTATTATTATTATTATTATTATTATTATTGAGTGCTGTTGCTGTTGCCTTTCTTGCTGTTATTTTAGTTTGCCGATGAAACCAAAATAGGTCGCCTAATTCATTCTAATGAGGATATTAGAGCACTCCAAGAAGATTTGAATTGACTGATGCAGTGGTCAAGAAAATAATCATGCCACATATAAACTAATGTAGATCTTAATATTATTGATTGCGAAAAGAATTTAGGAGTTTGGTTAGCAGTAATCTAAAACCAAGACAACTGTGTATAACTGTTCGCAATAAAGCGAACAGAATCCTTGGCTTCATATCAAGGAGCATAAATAATACGAGTCCTCAGGTTGTTCAACTCTATATATCTTTGGTTAGGAATCATTTAGATTATGCTGCACAGTTCTGGTCACCGTATTACAGAACGGATATAAATGCACTGGAAAACGTAGAAAGGAGGATGACAAAGTTGATCCCATGAATCTTCCCTATGAGGATAGACTGAGGGCCCTGAATCTGCACTCTCTAGAAAGGCGTAGAATTAGGGGGGATATGATTGAGACGTATAAGTGGAAAACAGGAATAAATAAAGGGGATGTATATAGCGTGATAAAAATATCTAGCCAAGACAGGACTCGCAGCAATGGTTTCACGTTGCAAAAATTCAGATTCAAGAAGGATATAGGAAAGCACTGATTTGGTAATAGAGTTGTGGATGAGTGGAAAAAATTCCCGAGTATCGTCATAGAAGCTAAGACGTTGTGTAATTTTAAAAATAGGTTGGATAAATACATGAGTTGGTGTGGGTAGGTGTGAGTTGGACCTGACTAGATTGTGCTACTAGGTCTGATGCCGTGCTCCTTCCTTAAGTGGATGTGCCTTGACCTAACCTGATAGATAGGTCATTGGTTTAAGCCAGGAGGTGACATGGACCTGCCTCGCACAGGCCAGTAGGCCTGCTGCAATGTTCCTTCTTTCTTATATTCTTATACATGTCATTATATATATGACACGTAGCCTAAATACATCGTATCTAAAAAAGTACAATAAATATTTTTTTTTCTTTCTACTCTCACCTAAAATATTGTGGTAATCATGGACTGCTGTTTCTTATACTGATAGTGAGGTATGTACATCGTATGTTCCTCTACTCAGGTGCCTCGTATCAGGTTCCTCATCTGAGAGCGCCTCATCTCTGCTCCTTCATCTCTGCTCCTTCATCTCGGGGTCCCTTTGGGACACTGTGGTTCTGAGGAATCCATTCCAAGGAACGTAATGCCGTGTCACACAGCCCCGGGGGAGATATTGTTCTCTCCTGGATACCGCTGTTACCTGTGTTTCACTACCCCAAACATACACCCTCAGGACGCATTTGCTCGCGCGCACATAAATGTACGTGTCCACATATGCACATGAACATCCCTCTAACACATTCACATATATGCAAAGTATATATATATATCATTTTTGTTAATGTAAAAATTAACAATTTTCTACCAAAGGAACCTTAGAAAACTTCCCTAATCTTATAAACGCAATTTAATTTAGCATAATCCAACTAAACATATTTTAGACAAGTTTACAATAATTTAATAAACACAATGAAATACATTTTTTTTCGTTAAGTTCAGAATGATTTTTTGAGAAATTACTGCATACACAAATTTTCGCTTACCTTATTCGGCAAGAAGAGCTTTGCTATTTAAGCCAGAATCCCAAGTTTTACCTATTTGGCACGATTATTTATATATATATATATATATATATATATATATATATATATATATATATATATATATATATATATATATATATATATATATATATATATATATAATGTCGTGTCGAATAGCCAGAACTTGCGATCTTGGCTTAAACAGCAACGCTCATCTTGCCATATAGGACAAGTGAAAATTTGTGTATGCAATAATTTCGCCAAAATCATTCTGAACCTAACGAAAAAAATATATTTCACTGTGTTTGTTTAGTATTAAATTATTGTAAACGAATCTAAAATATATTTAATTGGGTTAGGCTAAAATAAATTGTTCTTGTTATAATAAGGTTAGGTAAGTTTTCCAAGATTCTTTTGGAGCAAAATTTAAAAATTTTACATTAAAATTAATGAAAAAAATGTATCTTTAAACGTACAGAGAAAATTTTAGAAAGGACTTAATTTTAAATAAGTTCTTGCTAATTGACCAGTTTTACATATTCGGCACGACATATATATATATATATATATATATATATATATATATATATATATATATATATATATATATATATATATATATATATATATATATATATATATATTATGGATAAAAATGTAAATCTCCTAGTATAGATAGGTAGTGAGACGTGTATAGAATCTTGGATTGTGTCATCATCACCAATCAAAATATAATGTAAGTATGCGTGGATAACCACGGAGTCTTGTTGAGCTATCCTCGAGACAAGTCTAGTAGTTTAGCAGCATTTTCGTACCTAATCTTGCAATTTCGGGAGTCATTTTCCTGCTGGATGTTGGCAATTTTTGGAATTTCTCGAGGAAGAGCTTGCAATTGGTATCCGTTTAGGGCCAAATTCTGCAATTTTTTATCAGTTTCGTAAAATCCTGCATGATTTGCCCTTATGAATAAAGTCTCGCAGACGACCGTCAGTATTTTTCCCTCAGCAGGTCCTCTCAGTCCCAGAAAATACTTCCAGTACTTCTCTCACCTCCAGAGGATCACACGATGCCTCAAATAGTCTTTCTCAGTATGAGAGATACACACCATAATCTGAGTTTACTCGCTCAGCAAGAGAGAAATAAAATATACTTCAGTTACCTCTTTACCAACAGAGAGAGACAGGAAGCCTCAGTCACTTCGTTCAGCGTTGATGCTGGTGATGATTTCTTGATCTAGAGATTTGGAGCTGTTCTCCAGTTTCCTAAACTGATTCTGAATGCTTTCCATCCGTTCCGGCAGGCACTGTATAATCCCCACGGGTTTAGCGCACCCCCATAATAATTCAGTAATACAAAGACGATATACCCAAGTATTCTCTCTCAGATCCAGATACACCCGTCAGTAAATGAGACACACACATACAACACCTGGGTGTCTTTATTCAGATGACATTTTGCCAGTTAGTGCTTTTTTCAGTACACATCAATGATTACACACTGGAGACTGGAAGACGAGGTAGTCAGTCCCTTAGCCTTGAGGGTCAGCATTGGTTGGAGAAATATCTTGTCTTATTCATCAACTTGTAGGTATTGTATACCATTAGTGTGACGGCACCCACCAGTAAAGGGTTGAATTTTTCCAAAATTATAAATAGGCTTCTCTCCCTAACCCCTAGACACGTTCCAAAAAAAATATTATGGAAAGTTGTTATTTTTTAGATTTGTACTGCAAGCACCTGAAAAAACAGAATTATATTATTATTATTTATTATTATTATTATTATTATTATTATTATTATTGTTATTTATGGTCAACTCTTCATACAGGGCCTAGTAAATAGAAGCTAAAATTGTTTCCAGAAGATGAGGGCAGTTCTTGTTCCTTAGAGATACACGAGAGGCGTCTTGGTGGTCCGAACCTTCTGGCTAACAGACTCGGACCGTGCGAGATCTCTATACCATGCTATTTGATATCAATCAACCACCAGTTTCATGCTCTTTCTCTTGCTCGAGGACGTGAGTCTTCATATTTTTCGTGCAAGAAGACGTGGGCCTTTACTTCATCATGTGAAAATTCATAAACTTTCTGGTGAGAATGACGTTCAGGTCTCCCCACCAAAACCACATCCAGCCACTGAGAGCCGAAACTCAGTTTTTAACAGTAAGAGCAAACTGTCCTTGGTAACCACAGCACACACACACACACTTAATATCACTTAACACAGCCTCTCAAAATGCAGCCTCCTCCTCCTCCTCCTCCTTCTCTTCCTCATCTACGCATTTTCTTGATGTTTGTGTGTGGCTGGAGTGGAGACCCTTGGTTCTTAGGCGTATCAATAGGTCTATATATATATAATATATATATATATATATATATATATATATATATATATATATATATATATATATATATATATATAATTATCGTGAATTTACACACATCTTTGGACAGACAAATGTAAAGGGCAGTATTATTAATACGTAAAGTATATTGTCAATAAATGAAATGCTCATTTAATATGTAGGTTGCAGTATGTTCTGAACTTATAAAACGTTTAATTCTGTATTCACATCACATGAAATACGTACACTGCAGGTTTTATTCAGAGCTTCAAATACATAGTGTACATGTTCAATACGTTGAATATATCATATTCAGTACATAGTCTACAGCACACACGATCCTCACAAGAGCGACTTGGTGAGCGGAAAATTAATACCGTGATATCATGGCTGGAACAATTCACAAGTAGCCATCACCTAGATAATCTCTGAACGATGTTTCAATCCCTCCTATACCATTTTGAAGTTATAACTGAACGAAAAATGCAACGTTTCGGGCCCTCCTGGACCATTAGGAAATTATAACTGAAGGGAAAATGTACCAAATCTTTCTAATTGTGCTTTATGGGAATTCGTTAATTATTGCATCGTAGCCCAGTGCAAGCCAGATGGGCGCAGGAGCCTACGATACTAGGTTGAAAGATAACGTTTCACACACAGGTAAGCCTGGAAAACCTGGATGGCTTCGAGATTCGGGCCACAGTTTCCCCTATTACAAGACGGAAGATCGAGGCTCCATCACTTTCTTGTTCTGAATGACTCACACGGGTATTGCTCTGAACATAATAATAATAATAATAATAATGATAATAATTGTACTACCAGCCACAGGCTTCATAGCGCAGCTGATCTTCCTCTCGTAGAATCTGTCTCCAGCTGGATATATAGCCGAGATAGGGAAAAACCACTCTAAACCTGCACACTGTCGGTAAGACTTATTTGCTTCCATTTTTGGGCATGAACTTGAGCCAAAGCTGCAAGAGGAGCAGAGCGCCTCCCTTAGCGCCGTATATCACCTCTGGAGTTAGCTGCCAGTCGCTGCTTTCACGAACCAGAACAAGGAACTATTTTGAAAATTATTCACATCTTATGTAAAATTTGCAGGATAGCTTGTGTTGCATCTGTTGTCATATCGTGTTTATCTTCAAGTTGCTGTTTCCTTATTAAATATTAATTGAAACTGGAAATACTTATTAGAGAGAGACGGAAAGAGGAAGGAAGGAGAGAGAAATGTGATGGTGTCTGTAGTTCTTAAATCAACATGAGGTAGAGACTACGAGGTATCTGTCTACGTTTAGCCTTCCCGTAGTTGATTTTGGCGTCACTGCCCCGGTATCTCGGTCTTATGCCAAGCCTCCTGATTGATAACCTGTTCAATAAAGTTATTGTGGCTAGCATAACGCAATCTAACGTAGGCAGCACAGCCCAGATGGTTAAGAAATGATTGAGGAACTTGTCAGTTCCCTTCTTACCAAAGCTTATTCCTTCGGCGAATATTTTTGTTAGTGGGTATGGGTTTGACAAGGACTTGCCAAGTATGGGCCAGTAGGCCTGCTGCAGTGTTCCTCCTTTCTTATATTCTTATGTTCTTATATGTAGAAGAGGGTGTTGAAGAGGTTTGATACAGTGGCTTGAGACATCTATTAACATTGCTTTACCGTTGACTGTAACGATTTATAAGATCTCCATTAACTTGCAGCATCCTGCTTTTCCTGCCTTGCTTGCATACCGCTCACTAGGCTACTCTCTCCTCCAACAACCTCCTTCAGCTCACAACAACGTGCTTAAGCCTCGCAGACGCCGGGCCAAACGAGCAATACCTGCAAATTTGTGAGGTAATGGGATGAAGTTGGCTGTGAATGCGTGCACCACAAGATGCCATATACAGCAGCAGACTTCCCTTCCTCTCCTTCCCGGCCAGATCCTGCCTTCCTGTTCGTGTGATTAGGTCTGCCTCCCACTTTGCAATGGTTCTGCCTCTCATAGTGCCCAGCCCTGCCTCTTATTGTGGTCAGCTCCGCTACTCATAGTGCCCAACCCTTCCCCTCATAGTGCATAGCGATGCCTCTTAATGTGGTCAGCCCTTCCTCTTTATATATCCAGCTCTGTCACTTTTCCCAGCTATACTTTTCACAGTGGCTAATACTACCTTCCTCTCTTTGCGGCCAGAGTGCCTAGCTTAACCATTTACTTGGACAGACATTTTTTTTAAGTAGTTTCAGAATGAAACGCATCAAGAATTATCTGAAAGAAAGTGATTCATGGCCTCCGCGACTGAATCTAAGGTCAGGCCCAAATAATTTTATATATAATCACAAGGATGAAAATTATTGTAGAGGGAGAGATTTCCCTTGTAACTGTAAATATTTCCCCTTAGTAATAGCAAGTATTAGTCTTTCAACGGCAGGCTCCTCCTGTTGTGAAGATATTTACATTCCGTTGTGAGGTGCGACCCTCATTATTTCAACTGCTCTGAGTTTAAACATAATCCTAATTATTTTTTAAACATGTTAAAACCATAGTGACACTTCCTTCCTACTGTGTGTAGGAAGTTAACCCATATATTTAGGTAACTTTCCAGACTGTTGTGGCGACTTGAGAAATGCTATACTCCCTTCAAGATGCCTTGATGTTAGTGAGGGGCTATTGAAGGAAGTGGAGCTATTCTTCACTTTATTTATCCTTCTGTTTTGATATCCTTGACTCTCACAACTAGATAATACACGATAGTTGTTTATGTAGGTGGAAATAGTTGCCCTCGGCAGATGGTCTCGGTATAGACTTCCAAGTCCTTCGTACGTCTTTCCTCTGTGGAACGATGTACATAAGCTTCATTTCAATTTAGACATCCTCACAGTTTCTTCGGCAGTACACTTATAACACCACTGGAATCACACACACACACACACACACACACACACACACACACACACCATTACTGGAGAACACACGCCAGCAATACACGCTCATACGTCTCCACTGGACTCGCACACGCACCATTGGAGGTGCACAGGCCGCCATTGGAGGTACACACACAGCTCGGTAATGCGTTGCATGTCACAGACTCTCTGCTTGCCTGAGTCAAGATGTTCTCGTGTCATCAGGCAAAGGAGACGCATCCACTCACCTTCCTAACTCCATCACTTGAGCTAATGGAAAATATAATTCCGTCCATCTCATAAGTCAGCTTGTTGTTTACTGGCTCTTAGAGAGAGAGAGAGAGAGAGAGAGAGAGAGAGAGAGAGAGAGAGAGAGAGAGACAGGGAGACAGGCAGACAGAAAGACAGAGACAGGGGGGGGGGAGATGTAACTGATGAGCTAACGTAAGTAACAACTTTTAGCTTGTAAATAAAGGTGGGAATCCTTAATCTAACCTTGTAAAACCTTGTGTAAATGAGTCTCTCAGAAAGAATGAGGGAGAGAGAGAGAGAAAATGAATAAGAGAGACGCAAGAGATGCCTTAAAGTTGAACAACTCTGTCAGGCAGTAAACAAGGAGAGTTTTGAGGCGCACCTTGTTCTGTCCAACCTTGCTGACGGTGGGACAAACCTGGTGATGGTAGGACAATTCTGGGAAGGCTAAGCAACACTGTGTGTGTACTCACCTAGTTGAGGTTGCAGGGGTCGAGTCCAAGCTCCTGGCTTGTGTGTGTGTGCGCGTGTGTTTATTTGCTTAAAGTTCCGGAGCTCCCATCCAAGGAAAAGCCGACATGGAACGGAACTTTCCTCTCTCTCTCTCTCTCTCTCTCTCTCTCTCTCTCTCTCTCTCTCTCTCTCAGGTGACTGGAGTTAGGTACAGAGGCTTCACTGTTAACTGTACCAGCAGGTCTTTAAGCTCAAGGAAAAAATCTTGATGGGGAAAGAAATAGTTAAGAGAGAGGATAGAAGGAGGAAGCGAAGAGAAAGGGAAGGAAAAAGGAAGGAGGCAGAGGAAAAATGTAAAAAAAAAAGTTGAAGACGGAAGAGAGTAATAGATTGGATTTTGTTTATTTTTATTCAGCTCTTTTTTTTCCCCTCCCTCGCACAAACTGGTCCCCTCTTTTACAGTAACCCCTCTTCTTCCATACACTAATTCGTTTCCCCCATCACACTAACTCCTTTCTCACTATAACCTCTTTCCTATACGTTATTTTTCTCCACTGTTGTTACTATTACTGTTGTTACTACTATTACTGCTACTGCTGCTGTTGCAATTACTACTATAACTACTACTACTACTGTTATTACTAACAACCTCGTTCCCTCTACTGTCTTCTAACCCCGTTTCTCTTTTAAAAGTTCCATAGAGAATACTTTCTACCCTGGTATTCCCTCCTTATACTCTCCTTATACTCTCCTTCCATACTCACTCCCTCCATCGTTTTTTCCAGTATTACTGATTCTTTTCTTTTCTATTAATGCCCCTTGTAGCTTCCTCTCTTGTTTTTCACCACGTTCTTTCCTGCCTTCCACCTCCATCCCATCTCCTTCCTTCCCTTCCACCTTCCTCCTATTCCTTGTCCTCAATGTCACTTCCCTTTCGTATCCTTCCCTCTCAATCCTACTTGCATTCGACCTCCGTTTCCCCCTTCTAAATCCTTTACGCCAACTCAATCTCCTCCATCCTACGTTCTATCCTCCCTCCCACATGCCTCCCAGGTCCTTCCCTCCTCTCCATCCTGCCTCCATCAGAGTGGACAGCTGCCTCTCTGATACTATCGTGAGTTGATTAGCGCCGTCTGATGGGTGCAATACTCGCTTTGACTTTCAAAATATATGTTTTTAACACACACACACACACACACACACACACACACACACATACACACACACACACACACACACACACTCATTATATATATATATATATATATATATATATATATATATATATATATATATATATATATATATATATATATATAATATATATATATATATTTATATATAATATCGTGCCGAATAGGTAAAATTAGCAAGAACTCATTTAAAATTCAATTTTTTCTAAAATTTTCTCTTACACGTTTAAAAATATTTTTTCTCATCTTTGTTAATGTAAAAATAATTTTGTACCAAGAGAACCTTAGAAAATTTACCTAACCTTATTATAATAAGCGCAGTTTAATTTAACCTAATCCAACTAAATATATTTTAGATAAGTTGAAATATTTTTTTTCGTTAGGTTCCGAGTGATTTTTGCGAAATTATTGCATACACAAACTTTCGCTTGCCTTACTCGGCAAGAAGAGCGTTGTTATATAAGCCAAAATCGCAAGTTATACCTATTCGGCACGACATTGTCTAGAGATTTCGAAAACTGTGATGGTACTAGTGAGAGAGAGAGAGAGAGAGAGAGAGAGAGAGAGAGAGAGAGAGAGAGAGAGAGAGAGAGAGAGAGAGAGAGAGAGAGAGAGGGCACGGGTATAATGAGTCATGATAAGGGGTAAATTTTTTAGTTAAAAGATAAATTTTCTGGAAGTTGTGAGATAATGTTCTGAAGGTCTCATGGGTCTGCTGGTGATATTTCTCTCGTTTGTCTGCTGGTGGTCTGCCTCTCGACTGCTGGTGGTCTGCCTCTTGCCTGCTGGTGGTCTGCCTCTTCCTCACCAGCAGGCAGTATCACCATCTGTGTCACCAGCAGATTGTACCATCTGTGTCACCAGACTGTGTCACGATCTGTGTGATTAGCAGACTGTACCACCATCTGTGTCGCCAGCAGACTGTACCACCATCTTTGTCGCCACCAGACTATGCCACCATCTGTCACCAGCAGATTGTACCATCTGTGTCACCAGCAGACTGTACCACCATCTGTGTCACCAGTAGACTGTATCACCACCTGTGTCACCAGTAGACTATATTTCCATCTGTGTCACCAAACTATCACCGTGTATCACCAGCAGGCTGTGTCACCATGTATGTCACCAGAAGACTGTATCACCATCTTAATGTGTCACCATTAGACTGTATTTCCATCTGTGTTCTCGTTGGCCAGAAGGGAGGGAGAAAGAGAAACAGAAATAGCGGGAGAGAGAATAGGGGCTGGGAGAAAGGGAAATAGCGTAGGAGAGAGAGAGAGAGAGAGAGAGAGAGAGAAAACACAGGGATAGAAACAGAGAGAACAATGAAGAAAAAATGAAATACTGTGATAAACTATGTAAACAACACTCGTGGAGAAGCGCTAAACCCGTAGGATGGGTCAGACTGCTAATGTGAAAATTGGGATGCAATCGGGTGTGACTCAAGGAAGAATAGGGGTAGCTGCAATCCCTTGGATCAAGAGGGGACTGATTGCCATTAGTCAACAAGAAAGACCTGCTCCTGGGAAATGACCGACTGCCTTTTAAATATTATGACTTCTGTTGTAATTTACATTGCATCCTTCACATTGTATTTTTATTGAATTTATTCTCTTGTATTTATATTGTGTATTTTGCTATTTATTTTTCAGATTTTTGGTATATTGTATTTTTGGTAATGTATTTTATACTGTATTTTTTTTATTTGTAAGTAATTTATATTTTCATTGTATTTTGGAATGCCTTTCTTCTATTATTTTCATTATTTTTTCTGTATCATTTTGTACTGCTTTGTGTTTTTCATTGTATTTTGGACTGTATTTTTTCCTCTTATTTTCATTATGTATTTTTTGTATTCTAATTTTGCACTGCTTTGTATTCTTTGTATTTTTGTATTCTACTTGTATATTGTAACGTATATCTGTATTTTACAAAAACCTTTTGTAGTCTATTCTAGGTCAAATTTACGAACGTTTTTACACACTTAAATTTATAGAGAGAGAGTGGGCAGAGCATAATTCTGCCGACGTTTCCCTCACTTGCAGAGCTTTATCATGACTTGATAAAGCTCCACAGAGAGCGAAAAGTTTTCAGAATTATCCCTTGATCTGCAAACGGTGTCTGGGGCGACGTTTTGCTCACTTGCAGAGTTTTATCATTACTTGGTAAATCTCTAAAAAGAGAGAAGAGTTTCCAGAAATGTCACTTGATCTGCTAACGTGTGTCAGTGCAGTGAAATCACTGCAAAAAGTGTTTCTTTACTCTCCCATCACTGTAAACAGTATATTTGTACTAAGTGAAATACTGTGTGCTTTGGGGGAGGGGTTTAATGTCTGTTGTAAACTTTGGTAATAAATACCCACAAACTAGTTTAGAAAGGCACGTAAGTAAACACTAGGACATAGAAAACGTTTTGGTCCTGCGACTTTGATCGCTTCTAATATACAGAGGTTATATAGACACACAGGCGAAGAGTGAAGTGTGTGAGGTCTCCATGTCACTCATACCTCATTCTCCGCCTATATATACTCTCTTTTTCGTGATCAAAGTCCCAGAGCCAAAATGTTTTGTAATATGAACTAGTTTTTGCTCATGTGTCTTTCTGAACCAGTGTCTGTATACATACGCTTAGAATTAATACTTTAGGTATTACGGGATTCTTGATTTTGGGTTTACGTGTAAGATAAACATTCCATTAGTCGAAATCTTTAAAACTCAATAAACTAAACCTCTCTCTCTCTCTCTCTGGAAGGGTATATTTATATGCCCATAAGTATATATCATTGAATATATATCGAGATACATCAGTCTGAGTATGTAGACTGGGAGTTTAAGTCTTGTTTTAGGGCTTAAAGCATTCTTGAATATTGGCGTACAAGAGATATGCAGCTTTAATAACCCACGTACAGCCGAAGAGCTTTAAACCTCACGAACCAACCAACTCCACTCTCGGTGTGGTAGCGGCACATTAATATTTTCACAACATACCAGAACACATAAGTTGTGTTTTGACCATAGTAGAACACTTTAGCTGTGTTCAGGCTGCATCAGAAAGTTTGGGGCTAGAGGTACGTGGGATATATTTCCCTGTCAGGGAAGAGATACTTTGGAAGTGCTTTTGTTTTCCTAACACGAAATTTTCTGAAGATTGGATTGTCACGTACATCTCCCCATGGTCTAGTATACATCCTGTCTCTCCAGGATCCAAATGGCGTACTGGCGGTGGTATTGGAGATGAGATACACGGGGGAAAAACATGAGGTGAAGGGTGTGGAGTAGAGGGCGTGGGGCGTGTGGTGTTGGGCGTGCGATACATGACGTGGGGTGTGCACTATCTGCCTCTGCACGACTCGCAGCATCCTCGTGTTGCCTATAATCTCGTCAGTGTTGACTTCCTGGTCCTATATGACGTTCCTGAGTGTCCTTGAACGAGCATCTCTCATATACACATTTTGTCTTCCTGTTAATGATTTTCGGGTCGTGGATGCGAAGATTAGATTATTTTTCTTCCAGATTATCATGTTAATAGTTTTATGAATGTAACTCCGTATTCAAGAGAATATTGGAAGCAAAGCAAGGGTGCAAAACAGGCTTTTATCGTGTCAACGTTTTGCCCTGTGTCTGGATGTTTTACAAAGAGCGAAATGTTGGCACACAAGCTAGTCCTGCATCCATGTCTTTTATTGTATTATTATTATTATTATTATTATTATTATTATTATTATTATTATTATTATTATACTCGTGAAAAGTGTTGAGGTCGTATGGGTTATGCAGCGCCTAGTTAAGGGAAAATCGGCTCTGAACCAAAGAAAGAGGTAGCTCCAATTCTTTGGATCAATACCCCTTTTACCAGCATCAGATCACCTCCCTTGAAAGATACTGAAACATAAACAGTTTCTATTAAGTTATTATTCTGTTACAAGTGCAAGACATTGTTTAGTGAGTATGAGGTGGGAATTTTTCTTCTCAGCTGCTTCCTGAATGTGCGTGTGAAGGCTGTGCGGATTTAGTGTAAATTGTATAGCGTGCGTAAGTGAACTGCTGGACTGAGATATTGTGTTTCAAGGCTTGAAAATATGAGCCAATTCGTTTTCTACTGGTGGTTAGCATGGCGGAACCCAGGCTAGAATTAGTGTGTTTATTTACTTGCAATCGGCCAGCTTCTTCAATATTCAAGACATGGTGATAGACGGTACAACACAGCAATAAACGACAAAACACGGTGATAGACTACAAAATACAACGATAGTCAACGGACACAACACATTAATAGACTGTATAACACAACAATAGACGAAATAATACAGCAATAAATGCCATAACACAAATTTAGACAAAAATAAATTGCAGATGCACTCCAGCAATAGACGGCAGAACACGCAATAGATGAAATAACACAACACAGAGAGAGAAACATCCATAACCAACAGGAGACAAATTAGAGGTAATTTCAAATTACAAGAAAAGCAGTGCTAAATACATACATCAGAATCAACGAAGTCTCAGAATGTACTACAGATAAGAACTATAGAAATGTATATAAAAACTGAATATCTAACACAGAATACAAGGAACATAGCTTTTGTAAATACAAATTTGTATACACACAAACACAGCACAACATTTAAGTAACACAGGCCTCAAGAATCGCACGTGTTCCTTGCTACACTACAAACATCACAGTAACAATACCAGAACCTCCACAACAGCAGTCTCTACTGCTGTCTGGAGACCTCTCGGAGGAGCTGCGAGTGTCCATAATACTTGGGAAAACAGCCGCATTACACCAGCATCCGAAAACAAGTCTGTCTGTCTCTCTCTCTCTCTCTCTCTCTCTCTCTACATTTTTCCGTATCTCAACGTCCCAAATCAGCTACATAAGGCAGTAGTGCTAACAACTACACACGTCGAGAGGTTAATTACTTTTTTCACTTGTTATGCATGCAAGTTTAAGAAATTGGGACGCTAATTCGTAAATTTTGCTGAGATTTTCTTTCGTGAGATTGTTTGGCCATTACCAGGTACGTAAATTACTTCCAGTACCTAAGGATCAAACCTCCAGCACATGAGCCGAAAAACCTACACGGATTTACCGCTACATACACAAATTCACATCTAACATCAAAGCTGAGTTCACTCCTAGCAGCTACATAAACTGTTCAAGGCGTGTGATCAAATAAATACTTCGGTCACTGACATCCTTAAAAAATGTAAATAAGTAATTGATGTAACTAAGGTTCTTCATTCCTATTGATGATTTAATGAGTAAATATACATTAGTTACGCTTTTAATATAAGAGAGTTAAACACCTTGTGTGTGTGTGTGTGTGTGTGTGTGTGTGTGTGTGTGTGTGTGTGTGTGTGTGTGTGTGTTTGTGTTTGTGTAGTGTGTGTTCAAAATGAAAAAAAAAATATGTAAATATATAAAGAACACGATTTACGGGAACATATATTAACCATAAGCACATTCGATTTACATGTTAATTAACCTGCCTCAAGGGAAATTACTCGATATTTTTCGCACTCTCTGATCGGCAAAAAATGGCCGATTTGTCAGCGATTAAAGCGATAAATTAGAAATATGTGCAATGTAAGTTAGTTCTGCCTGGAAAACATTCGCAGAACATCAGTGACCTAGAGAACATTGCTTTAAACATTGAGGAACATTAGTGTTCTTGTGTTGCACACTTGAATATTATAAATTAGTTTCATGATAAGTTATGGAAAACACACTTGACTTAAACCTTAATAATAATCCATAATTCATAATAAATTTATTTCGAATCATTAGAGAAAAAAAATATTCAAAAACCTGTAGTGGACAGAATATTTCGAGCAAATTTAAACTAGGATTAAAACTACACTAGAAGAGTAAATAGGCTTTAATTTTTGGTTAATAGGCCTATGTAAACACAATAACATACTGGAATGGAAGAGTTAGAATAATATACAGTAAATGAAAGGGGGCAAACAGTTGCTGAGACAGAACCAGCTACTGAAAGAGGCAGAACAAGTTACTGAAAGGGACAGTAGCATACTGATATTGGTTAAAAAAAAAAAAGGTTAAAACAGTGAACTATCAAATTACAGAACGGGTGGGGTATGAACCGAGAGCAAGCGAGTCTTAAAACTAACAGAATTCACTTGCCATGGATTCAAACCCCACCCGTTCCGTGATTTGGTTGCTATCGTGTTGTCACTTGGCAACTATTGTGCAGGCACTGACGTGAAGCGATGAGTAAGACACATGCGCAATAGTTAGGTATCTTTATTCCGAAACGTTTCGCCTGCACAGTAGGCATCTTCAGTCGAGTACATAGGCGGCAGCTTCTGTATACGACTGAAGAAGCCTACGTGTAGGCGAAATGTTTCAGAATAACGATACCTAACTGTTGCACATGTGTCTTATCAACTTGTCAGTACAGTGGAACCTCGGTACTCGAACTTAATTCGTTCCAGAAGGTTCGAATGCCGATCTGTTCGAGTTCCGAAAGAATTTTTCCCAACCAATTTTCTTTTTGGTTGGCTGTTATCACTAATCTTCGTAGGTCCCATGGTGACTTATTTATGCAAATACTATAAAAAAAACACCAAAAAATGCGAAGAAGCACGAAATGGTTTACAGTGAAGTTCTAGCAGGTCGTGTTTGTTTGGTAGAGTGCCGAGCAAACGGTCGACTATCGAGCGATGTTTTTTTTTTTTTACTGAACAAAACGTTCGAGTACCGAATTGTTCGAGTACAGAGGTTCCACTGTACTTACCTGGAGTCTACCTACCTAGAGGATATTCCAGGGATCAACGCCCCCATGGTCCAGTTCACGACCAGGCCTCCCGGTGGATCAGGCTCTGATCAGCTGAACCACAGCCCGGCTGATCCTGCACCGACTTTAAGTGTCTGTCCAGCTCCCTCTTGAAGGACGTCAGGGACCTATTGGTAATTCCCTTTATACATGGTGGGAGGCTGTTGAACAGTCTTGGGGCCCCGGACACTTGTGGTGTTTTCTCTTATCATTTTCTCTTACCATTTCTCTATACCATTATCATATTCATGAGAAACAAACCAATGTTATTCATTTAGCCTGAGTACTTGTGGAAGTTCGAATCCCTGTCCACTAGAGTCACAGACTGCTACCTACCTGCCAGTAGAATTGAAAGCAATTAGTTTTAACGCACGGAAGGGGAGGCACCAAGTTGTATCCTTACAGCCTTTAAAAGGCATGGATCATACAAACTGAGGTTATAGTGTGACTCTGGGGTTTCTCTGTGTATGAGGAATGGTTATGATTCTTGTAAGGATTACGTGGGAGCTCCAGCTGCTTGAGAAGTTTCTCTGATCTGTTGGATTGACTGTCTCTGAGTATCTTCCAGATTGCCCAGGCCTCCTGTAAATGTAGTGATTTCCCCCGTGAAAATAACAAGTGTCTTCCAATATGCTTTTATGGCCGTGTATTCACCCTAACAGTGGAGGGATTTACTTGTTACAAACTGCTGCTAGTTACCTCTGAATATCCAGCCAAATGCTTTGTTTTGTACAAGGTGAAGTTTGTTATTTTATACTGAGAGGGATTGTAACAGGGGTACATATGTTATGAGCGGAGGGACGAGAACTTTGATTATTATTATTATTATTATTATTATTATTGCGATTATTATTGCGATTATTATTATTATTATTATTATTTCGTGAGACGCTAAGCCTGTAGGATACTTCAGCTAAGTTGTGATGGAGGTTTGCCACTCTGTTCACTAACTACTACACCCGATCTCTGTTTAGTCAGATTTTTCCCAGTTGTGTTGGTCGTTTAGGTACATATAGGAGAGTGTATGCAAAGTTTTTTTTTTTTGAGCAGAAGTGCTCTATGACCCGGGTGGTTTAGCGTTTAGTTTTGATTGTAATAATAGGAGCGGAAATTCATCTTTATTTTTCCCCAGTAGTTTTAATACATATTTTTTTTTGGATAAATTTTCCTTGATTTTTATGCGTTAATTTTTTTATTTTATTTTATTGTCAATTTCATCTTTTAGTTACCGAAAGACTTACATTATCTAAGGTTTCTTTATCATGTGTTTTTCCGTAAGACTTTGTAGATTTGACCTTGGATTTTCCAGTGTAAGGCTTAACCGATTTCATCTTCTCTTGTCCGTCAGATTTGATTGATTTCATCACCAATTTCCTGTGAAATTTTGATTTTTTTTTTATCTCCATGTGGTATGGAGAATGATTTGTCATGTTTGTAGATGAAGTAAAAAGTCTGAATCAGAGCTGAAAACTGAGGAACTTTAATGTTCATAGCGAAATATCTTCCAGATTTTTTTTTTTTTTTTTTTTCCTACCCCGAGTTTAACCCACATTTATCTTGTATAAGAAGTTATACTAGAATGTTTCCTTTGGGGAATGTTGAGTTGTTTTATAGAGTTTGTGTTTTACACAACCCGCACATAAGAGAGAGTGGAGCTAATGACGTTTCGGTCCGACTTGGGCCATTTACAAAGTGACTTTGTAAATAATCCAAGCCAGACCGAAACGTTATCGTAAGTTCCTCTCTCCTCTGTGCAGGTTATTTTTGTATTGTTTCAGTCACTGTATTGTGCCTTAGTTTGTGTTTTAGTCCACCGTATAAGGTATGTCAAATGCCATTTCTTTTCCGACGAGTGAAATCTTTTTTTTTCTTTGGTGTTATTGATGTCTATGTTACTCATCCAGTACAGATTACAAACTTGACACAAACTGTGTTAGAAGGTTGTTATCTCCGTGTTGTCGAGTAGTTGGCAGTTAATTAGGTGCCCACGTAATTTTAACCTAATACTTCAAGTGAGCCTATTGTAGTTAATCGGGTCAGTGTCTGTGTGTGTGTATACATTGGCATTGCTAAATTATTGCTGTGGCTGTATTAAAGTGTGAGAGGTATCCTATGGAGAGGAATACACTGTATTAGGGAGAGGGTCTGTCTGTGTAGGAGACGTGTGGACCAGATTCCTTATCCCCATTATCCCTATTCACTTAACAGTAAACAGACACCTAGTTGCTAGTCTGATGTTTTGGGGCGCTTCCTGAGGGACACGATATTAAGGAACCCAACGGAAATAAGAATGTTTGTCTTGGATTATTGTTGGTTAATAACTCTCCCTATGCTACCGGGACATTTCGAAAAGCACATAAAAGCAGAACATTGATTTCTGCGCTCGTTCTGGGTATATTGCGTCCATGTGTTGAGTCTGGTTCTGAGAACCTAGTGAAGTGGGGGTGATAAATTTCTCGCTAAATGGTTTTGAGTTGTTGTGTGATTATCTCAGGGGTTTCAATACTAGGACTCTTGTCCCTACTGCTCTTTCTATTTGTACTGTGACTCTCTACCTCTCCATCTGTTCTTCCATTCTCTTTTTCTCTTGTTGCCTCTCACCGTACTTGTAATGTATGGCATTCGTTTCCTTTACTGGATCCACCAGAATCTGCACCGTATGAAATACATAAAAGATAAACAGCGAGGGTGTAAGTGGCAGAGGAAAGTGGCAGAGGAAAGTGGCCGTTGTTAATGGCAAAAAGCGGACACTACTGAATAATTTATCCCCGGTGATGAGGTTCAAGAATGATGGAGTGGAGTATTTACTCTGGGGAGGGCTACTCCATGTCCAGTGATGGAGTGGAGTATTTGCTATGGACAACCACTCCATGGTACAGTGATGGAGTACAGTCTTTGCCATGGAGGATCACTCCACGTACAGTGATGGAGTGGGGTATTCGCTACGGACAACCACTCCATGGTACAGTGGAGGGGTAAAGTCCTTGTTATGGAGGACCACTCCATGTCCAGTGGAGTGGTCCTCCAGGTTGTGACATAGTAAGAGACCCTCTTGCACTGAGACTCGCCAGAAGATGAAGGATGCTGATTCACGAGGTTGTTAGTATCCGCTCCTGGTATATTTTGCGTTGGATAAGAGGCTTATCTTCCTGCATTGAATTATGCAACAGCTGATGCTACTTCCCCTTAGGCTCGTACTTAACTGATGCCGGTGAACGGCTCTTTATCCATGGAATTGGAGCTATCCTCCCCCCTGCTTCGGATAAAACTCAATCATCTTCTATTACCCAGGTGCTATATGACTCATACGGGTTCAGCGCTTCCCCTGCTGCTTCTGGTAATGCTAGTACTATTAATACTGTTACTAATACTATTAATATTGATACTATTAATATTCCTACTACTAATGTACTAATACTATTAGCATTACTATTAATACTACTAACAGTAATATTATTAATACTTCTAATACTAATGCTATTAATACAACTATTACTGCTATTAATACTACTGGTACAAATAAGAATGATTATAATCATAATTTCCTAATGTCATCCTTAAATATTAATACTAAGCATTTCACTGTCCTGAGAATATTCCTCTTAGAGATTAATATTAGATAAAAGACAGGTAATAAGCTGTCAGTGAACCGCAGACGCAATGGACGTTCCTTATTGTAAATAACGTTTCGTTCAGTGAAGGCTTGAGCGAAACGTGATAAAGCTCCCACTGAGCGATACGTGGTATCGAATAAAGGCTTGCTATATTCCACGTGTTTTCCGTTAATACTTAACTCTCACACTGAGAAATATTTTTCACGTCACTTGTAAGTTATCTTTTCTCCCATCACTTGTAAGTTAACTTATAAGTGATGGGAGAAAAGATAACTTACACGTGATGGGAGAAAAGATAACTTACAAGTGACGGGAGAAAGATATCTTTTCTCCCATCACGTGTAAGTTATCTTTTCTCCCATCACTTGTAAGTTATCTTTTCTCCCATCACTTGTAAGTTATCTTTTTTCCCATCACTTGTAAGTTATCTTTTCTCCCATCACTTGTAAGTTATCTTTTCTCCCATCACTTGTAAGCTATCTTTTCTCCCATCACTTGTAAGTTATCTTTTCTCCCATCACTTGTAAGTTATCTTTTCTCCCATCACTTGTAAGCTATCTTTTCTCCCATCACTTGTAAGTTATCTTTTCTCCCATCACTTGCAAGTTATCTCTAGTCGGTTCCGGAGGTCACCACCCCCGCTGCCCGGTCCCAGACCAGGACTCTTAGGTTACACCTCCCAAACTCCTGCAAACAATTGCAATATGTGTGTTTCCGTTTTAAAATTCACCTTGATAGGAGGCAGCGGCGCCGAGCAACTTCTCACAACCTGGTTGCTAGATACCATCTTCCCTCTGTGAATGACTTAGAAGAGGAAATTACACATCCCACTCTGTATATATGCACTCTCTCCCTTTTCTCCCTTTTCGCTTAGTGCGATCCCTTATTCAGTAGCTTTTCTTTGTAACTCTTTCCGTCGGTCGGTAAACAATACAGGCGAACTGTGCAACGCTTGGGAATGTTATCATACGTCTCGCCCTCACAGTACACTTCCTCAGGAGAATATAAACGGGAGACTGTGTAAATTTTGCCCCTCAGGGAAGGTTCCTTGATGTTTGTGAGGGGCCCTTGATTTAGGGAATTTGGACTGTGCTCCAGTTCCCCGAAATAAGCCTTAATGCCTTCCACATCCCCCCACCAGGCGCTGTATAATCTTCCCTTGATTTTAATAATGTGTAAATTTTGAGGTGATTCTGCCTGAAGTATGTGACTCGTGACTCTACTGGAGAAGTGAGCTGAAGCAGCTGAAACTGATCTCACAGGTGAGCGTGGCCCTCTAGTGGAAATAGGTCATATCTAAACAGAATAGAAGGCAGGTCAATGGATGGGTACTTTTCTAATGCAAATAAGACACACGATACAGGTTATGATATTTGTGACAACGTTTCGTCCACTTGACTTTATCGGGCCGTGAATTAATCAATTTCCTAGTGAAGGAAACGTGGCATAACCCGCATGGGTATCTCATTTACATAATGTCAGTATGCGAGTGTTTCAAAAAGATGGACCCGATTTGAAATAGCTGTATCCCTTTGCTTTTGAAACACACTGTATTTTTGTCCTGATGTTTATGTCGACAAGAAATGTTTAAATTTGTCTTAATTGGTTAATTCTTCCATTTCGGACTATTGTTATGATTATTCCATCTCTTAAGTAATTACTATGTAGTTGCGTCTACATTGTTGATTTGATTTTTTTTTTATAGATTGTGATTTAATGTTTGTGGTTTACCCCCTAAAGTTGGCTTGTGTAAACAAGCGTGTTGCTTTTAATGTTTACCTTGTTTATGTTAAATTTTAATGTTTTGTAACACTGAAATTCATCAAAACTCGCCCCTACTGCTGCTGTCACCATCACTACCACGACTACTTCAACTACTACCACGACTATTGCCACTATTACCACTTACCACCACTACTAGTACTACTACTGCCACCACCATCACTACTACCACGACTACTTCGACTACTACTACTACTACTGCCACTATTACCACCACTACTACTAGTACTACTACTGCCACCACCATCACTACTACTACCACCACCACTATCGCTACTACCACCACCTCTACTACTGCAACTACTATCACTACCACCACCTGTACCACTACCACCACCATCCCCAACCATCACCACCACCACTACCATCCCACAACCATCACCACCACTACCATCCCACAACCATCACCACCACCACTACCATCCCACAACCATCACCACCACCACTACCATCCCACAACCATCACCACCACCACTACCATCCCACAACCATCACCACCACCACTACCATCCCACAACCATCACCACCACCACTACCATCCCACAACCATCACCACCACCACTACCATCCCACAACCATCACCACCACCACTACCATCCCACAACCATCACCACCACTACCATCCCACAACCATCACCACCACCGCTACCACTAGCGTCACCTGCATATCGTCACCCCCTGGATGTTGAGTCATTAATTATAACTTTCTACCTCAACTTTACTAATAAGCCAGTGTCTTTTACAAGATTTTTTCTACACGAAGGAAGGGATGTCCTCTGGGCCCCTAGTCACTAAATCTTGGCCCTGTTCAGAGAACGCTGGTTACTAAATATTTTCTTGCCCTAGTCAAGGGGAGCTGGGGCCCTAAATCCCGTTCCTTGATGACAGACCCGAGGTTCAGACCACTGCTTCTTTTCTCCCTAACGATGGGCCTTCTTCTTCCCCTCTCTTCTGTCAAGCTATTGCCTGGCTGCTCTCCCACCCTCTTCACTCGAGTTGTCTTCCTTTCCTCCTCTCACATCTCTTCATTCAACCCTATTTCAAGTTGTTACATCTTTTCCCTACTCCCTCGTTCTCTTATTTCTCACACGTTGGCGCCCTGCCTCTTCCCTATACCTGTTGCCTCCCTTCTCTCTTTTCTCTCTTATTCCCTCCCACCCTCTTCCCCTCAATCTGTTGCCTACCTTCCATCTCTATCTCCCTTCTCTCTCTCTCCCTTCTCTCCCTGCCTCGCTCCACTTTACCTCCACCATATCTTCATTACCCAAACTCTCTCCACGCAAGATTTCCTCATAACCAAGTCTCTTGGTTTTCTTCTCCCTGCCTAATAGTCTCCCTCCCTCTCCGTCTACCGCCCACACTGTCTACACCCCTCAATTCCTTCCTGTCTACCACTCTCCCCTAACTGCGCATAAAAACGAAGACAAAAGAGTGACGAAAAAAATATATTTTAAGATATGCAAATGGGAATATAACGAGGAAAAATGTGCAGTGAGAATCGCCTATCCCAGCTAGATGTCTTTTGGTGCCCAAGGTCGATATTTAGGAGTGCCAAGGGGTCCCCAGTGTCACAAGAAAATAAGCATGCAGGGTCTTTTTGACCTTGTAGAAGTATGTATGGCCTACATACAGGTCTTGCGTGGCCTAATGGAGGTAAGGTCTAGGCCCTAGGTACATAGGAAGGACCTTGGGGCAAGTATGCCCAATCCCCACGTAGGCAGGGATACCCAATCCCTACGTTGGTAGGTATGGATACCCAATCCTTATGTAGGTAGGTAGGGATACCCAATCCCTACGTAGGTAGGTATGGATACCCAATCCCTACGTAGGTAGGTATGGATACCCAATCCCTACGTAGGTAGGTATGGATACCCAATCCCTACGTAGGTAGGTAGGGATACCCAATCCCTACGTAGGTAGAGATACCCAATCCCTACATAGGTGAGGATTCGAGGCATGTGTGCCCACGGCCCAAGGTCACAGTGTCATCATAACATATCTCAAGCAACACAAGATATTTGTTTAATGGATAATATTATTCAGAGTATAATACAAAAATATACCAAAAAACACATTGGAGCCTGGCGAGCAGCAGAGGCAGAAGGATAAATTGCATTTAGCTTCCTGGTCTTTCCTTGTGTGTGTGTTGGGAGAGCTGAGTACAGTGTATCCTGAGAGAGACTTCCGGAACCCAGCCTCACTAGGAGGAGGAGGAGGAAGAGGAGGAGGAAGAGGAAGAGGAGGAGGAAGAGAAAGAGGAGGAGGAAGAAGAGGAAGAGGAGAAGGAAGAGGAGGAAGAGGCGGAGGAACAGAAGTAGGAATAGGAAGAGGACGAGGAGGAAGAGGAAGAGAAGAAGGGGGAGGAGAAGAGGAGGACTGAAGAGAAGTGCAGAAATAGGAGGAAGGTAAAGAAGAATAGAAATAGAGGATTAAGAATAGGAGTAAAAAAGAGGAATGGAAAGAGACGCGTTTACGGCATCAGATTCTTGTTAGAAGTGTATGCACAGAGAAGCTCTAAACCCGCAAGGGTCGTACAGGTGTTTGGAAAACAGGGAGATAATCCATTTTGCTCCGAGGAGGAGGGAGAAGGTAGCTAGCTCCATTTCCTAGAACCAAGAGCCCTTTTCCAGCATGAAGGTTCCTATATAAAGTGTTAGTGGAGAGAGTTAATAGAAAAAACTAATGATACACAAAAAATGGCACGGCCTAAATGATAGTGTGGGAGCAGGTAGGCCTAGATAGAAATTTAATCCTCCTCCCCCCCCCAAAAAAAAGGCTAAATGTACTGCAAAAAGGCTCTGTGCCAACCTTAATTTTGCGTCAGTAAAAAGCTAAGTACTCATTTATTTATGGTTTCATGGGTCGAGTCACAGCCCCTCGCCCCTCCTCTTCGCTAGTTGCTGCTAGGTCCACTCCTCTCCCTGCTCCAAGAGCTGTATCGTAACTCTTCAAGCTGTGTGTGGATTCTACCTCAACTGCTTCACTCTGCAGATTATTCCCTGTGAATCATTTGAAGCAAAGGGTGCTGAAGGCTCGATCCTCCTTCCTCTAGTCGCGAGAAACTCAACTGTCACTGTGAAGCTTCCCTCTATCACTGCTGCAGTGAAAAGGCAGACGGTACGTGAGAGCTGACTATATAAATTACTTACATTAAAATATCAGTCGTAGCTAATCCACAAATCAAGGACGAAACTGTAAAAGTCATTTAGGTCCTTTACCATTATGGGTACATTTTCTTTGCAACATGATAATGGTCTAAAACTGAGCGAAACGTTCTTTGAGGGAATTCTTTGTCATGTATGACGCAGTACAAAAATAAGTGAGAGGTTAGAGGAAGCAGTGTCTCACCTGTAGTTCTACAGTGAGTTCATCCATACAGTGGGTTCACTTATACAGTGGGTTCATTTATACAGTGGGTTCATTTATACAGTGGGTTCATCCATACAGTGGAGTCATTTATACTGTGGAGTTATTCACACAGTGGGTACGTTCATACAGTGGGTACATTCATATAGAGTCCTGTATACAGTGTCCTATTTGCACTGCATGTACAGTGTCCTGTTTGCACTGCATAAGTGTCCTGACTACACTGCATAACAGTGTCCTGACTACACTGCATAACAGTGTCCTGACTACACTGCATAACAGTGTCCTGACTACACTGCATAACAGTGTCCTGACTACACTGCATAACAGTGTCCTGACTACACTGCATAACAGTGTCCTGACTACACTACATAACAGTGTCCTGACTACACTGCATAACAGTGTCCTGACTACACTGCATAACAGTGTCCTGACTACACTGCATAAGTGTCCTGACCACACTGCATAACAGTGTCCTGACCACACTGCATAACAGTGTCCTGACCACACTGCATAACAGTGTCCTGACTACACTGCATAACAGTGTCCTGACTACACTGCATAACAGTGTCCTGACTACACTGCATAAGTGTCCTGACTACACTGCAAAGGAGTGTCTTGACTACACTGCATAACAGTGTCCTGACTACACTGCATAACAGTGTCCTGACTACACTGCATAAGTGTCCTGACTACACTGCATAAGTGTCCTGACTACACTGCATAAGTGTCCTGACTACACTGCATAAGTGTCCTGACTACACTGCATAACACTGTCCTGACTACACTGCATAAGTCACCTAACTACACTGCATATCAGTGTCCTGACTACACTGCATAACAGTGTCCTGACTACACTGTAGGGACAGTATCATAAGTACACCACGACACACTTTCCTGATTACAGCCTCAGTCACTGCTGAAAGCCCTTGAAAAAATATACAAGAGAGAGAGAAAGCTCCAAAATAAATTGTAATAAAACATACGAGGGGAACACCAATGGAGAAATGAGTCAAGGTTATACAACTGTAGTCAGCAGGAGGCAAAGGGGAATATTTTTAAATATTCTCCTCGTATATTTTAACCAAGGGTGCTAGAAACGGAGATTTGTAAGGAGAAAGGACCCTTGGGAAGATGTCTTGTTGGCTCGTGCCTTTGTAAATTGTGATGAAAAGGGAGATGACTGTTTTGCTACCACAATGAGGTGTGATGGAGGGTGTGTGGGTAATTTTTATTGCAAGTGACTGAGAGAAACCATAAGCAAGAGGTTGAATGGTAGGTCACTTTTTGTGTAGACTGGCTGAGGGAAGGTGAGATAAATATGTCTGTTTGCGTGTGTGGGTGTGTGTGTATGTATACATCTTTCGCAAAAATCGTGAACAAGAGATGCAAGATGCGAAAGAACTACGGGGGAAGATGAAAGATAGCACTAGGCCTTTCGTGTTGTAATCACATCAGGAGCTTGCAATGTTGCAGAAAAGAGGAGGTTCAAGAAAAAACGTTCACAGGAAGCACCTTTGTTGGATCACAGGCGCTTCCTGTGATCGTATTTGCTTGGATTGCCTCCTCTTTTCTGAAACACTGCAGGTTCTTGATGACGTACACCTGGAGATACCTGGAGAGGGTTTCGGGGGCCAACACCCCCGCGGCTTGGTCTGAGACCAGGCCTCGTTTACTTAATTTCAAACTCTTGTCATCCTTTCCTCATGGCTTATTATATTTACAGTGATTTAACATGGATTGATTATTTACGTGACATGCAGTGTCATGCCACATGACATACAGTGTCATGACACGTTTGTGTGTGTGTGTGTGTGTGTGTGTGTGTGTGTGTGTGTGTGTGTGTGTGTGTGTGTGTGTGTGATTATTCAATTGGCCATATTGGGAGTACCTCACAAAACCATGAAGTCATACTGTACTTATTCTTTCTGTAGAGCTTTTGGTAGAGCTTTCCGTATTGGCCTACCCACATTTGAGCCATGCTAGGCAGGTCCAGCTCAAACCCACTCATACTACTCATGCACCAATCTATTCTATTTGTAAAGCTATCAAAAGTTCTATCCTGTATGATACCTGAAATTGTTCAAATCACCCAGAACTCTATTGCCAAACCAGTTCCTTTTTATCTCCTTTCTAAATCAAAATTCCTTCAACTTGAATGCATTGCTGTGAGTCCTGTTTCTGTTAGATATTTTCACCACCATAGTTACATCCTTTATTCCGGTTTTCCGTTTGTACTCTACCATCGCTTCTCCCATAATTCTCCGTCTCTTAGGTGATCGCAGATTCACTACCTTCAACCTGTCTTCATAGGGAAAATGTCAGCCACACGGGATCAACTTCGCCAACCTTCTCTGTACGATTTCAAGCGCATTTATGTCCATTCTGTAATATGGAGACCAGAAAAGAGCATCGTAATCTAAATGGGGCCTTACCAAGACTATATTAAGTTGAGGTATAACCTGTGGGCTCCTGTTATTTATACTTCTTGATACGAAGTCGTAATGTACCATAATGCATTAACCCGACTTGATGGGATGTCTTTTGCGACTATTGCTGTATTATGCGCCCTGATGCCGGTGACGGGCTCTTGATTCCAGGGATTTGAGCTACCCTTAACCTTCCTGGATCAGACCTGAATACTTTCTTTTCCATAGGTTTTGTAGGATCTACTGAGGTTTAGTGTTTACCAATGAATAATAAATAATAATGAGTATTATAACTAAAACTAAAAAATACGATTAGAATTACAATTTGTCTACTTTAAATTGGTAGAAATACAAACATTTACAATGTTAATGTTTGATTGTGTGACTCGGTTATATTTAAAAAAAATACCTTCTATAAATGCAAAAAAAAAATGGAAATTGACTAGCTATTCTACTTGGTAAGTGTTCTTTTATATTTTAGCACTGATGATGGAGTTTGTGACGCCGAAATATATAGAAGAATCTGGATTTTATGTTCCTCATCCGTCTAAAATTCCCAATATATATATATATGTGTGTGTGTGTGTGTACTGTACTCTACTGTACTGTAAAATCTTCAGGTGCCTATTATACATGCATTTGTTTTTTTCAGGTGTAAATCTGTAAATTTTGTTTAATGTTATGTTGGTATGTCCAGGGTGTGGCGATGTGTGATGAAGAGGTTGGGACGTGTGGTGGCGGCGGCGGTATCAGTGGTGGTGGCGACGGGAGCAGTGGTTGTGGCGGCGGCGGCTGCAGCAGCGGCAGTGGTGATGGTTGGTGTGGCGGCAGGTGCGGCCGCACACAGCTCCTGTCCCCCCAGCGAATACACCTGTGAGAATCTACGCTGTATTCCCAAGGACCGCATCTGTAACGGGCGTGACGACTGCGGGGACAGTTCTGACGAGAAGCCCAACTGTACCCGTAGGTTCCTTCCTCAGCAGTGGTTCTGTACCTGTAGATTCATTCCTCAGCAGTGGTTCTGTACCTGTAGATTCATTCCTCAGCAGTGGTTCTGTACCCATAGACTCATTCCTCAGCAGTGTTTCTGTACCCCTAGGTTCTATCCCCAACAATTGTTCTGTACCCGTAGATTCATCCCTCAGCAGTAGTTCTGTACCCGTAGATTCATACCTCAGCAGTAGTTCTGCACCCCTACGTTCTATCCCCAACAGTGGTTCTGTACCCGTAGATTCATCCCTCAGCAGTGTACCATATTTCCCTTGTATAGCAGCTACCCTACATCAGTAACTTTCTTTCTCAGCAGGATTTCTCTGCATGTAGGCTTCCTTCTGTAACGATCCTCTGTAGGTTACCCTTCTACAGTGATCCTTTTCCTATAGTTTAACCCCTTCTAGAGTTATGCTTGTACATTCTTGTAGCTCTTCACTGTACTCAGGCTGTTTACTTAACACAACTAGCACCTCCCTTCAGGGGACTCGTACAGAAGAGGGTTGAACACTTCGTCCTAAGTCTTTTAAACAGAATCTTTAAAATTCAACGCTTCACCATAGATTCCTGCCAAGGTTTCACCCCTCGGATGTCACTGACGGGAGACGCGTGTGTCACCACCAGGCCGTGAACAGTGGGACAAAAATAACCCAAATTGTATTCGAGCTTTCTAAATATATTCTAACCAGAGCAAAATAAAGTCTCTTAATAAAAGGCTTACTCTGCACATTGTCTCTCTTATCATACATTACGTCAAGTTTTACCATTAAACAATAACTGTCAAGGATGTATCACAACTTACATAGTTATACATAGTTGTATCACAACTTACAATGTTGTCACCATTTGTAAACACTTTTCAAGCTTTATATATATATATATATATATATATATATATATATATATATATATATATATATATATATATATATATATATATATATATATATAATTCCCTTTTTTTAGTCTTTTTAGAGAAAATGATACAAATACAGTACGCCACATGTGTTCATAATAATAATAATAATAATAATAGTAATAATAATAATAATTACTGTTAGCTAAAGTACCCTTTTATTACAGGCTGCCATTACAGGCTACTCTCTCATCCTGACTGGCTGCGAGAGTAGCCTGTCAGTCACACAATTATCATACAGAGGATCGAGTCTCCAGTACTTCTTGAGCTGAATGACACATGCGGATATTGCCTTAACCCTTTTTTAGATTATTATGATAATAAAAAAAAAAGAAGCGCTAAACCTACATGGTCAAACTGCAACCCATTTTTAGAGCGACCCAGAGTTCTCACGTCGATTACTATTTTGCGCAATTTCATCAAAGTATTTTATAAGGACCTGTTTAGAATTTCTGAAGCTATATTGTTCTGTGAAGAATTCCATTAAAGTATGGTTCCTTGATGCTAGTAAAGTGCTCTTGATATAAGGAACTGGAGGTGTTTTTCTTTAATTAGATTTAAAGCTTTCCCACGAGTGTAAAATCAAAAATTTTGAATTATTTGTTTGACCAGATCTCTTATAATTTTCTCAAGGTTATTTTTGTCAAAATTTTTAGTAATTCAGGGTTTATTTGCTTGCTTTCTCTCTTATTAGCAACTTTCTGGTCACCTAGCTGTACACGCAGACTATTAGGTAATCACAGGTAACATACCTGTTTCGCACTTATCGGACGGAGGATCGAGCCTCCACCAGTGTTCGTGATGAATGATCTACAAGAACATATTTAATAGCACCATAGGTGTTTCTTGTGTATTCAATACTTCTTACTAAATTTAGGATCAAATATCGTGTCGACTATTGTTTTCACATGCTTCATAAGCCTTTTTTTTTCCTCCCTGTGTTAAATAATATTTCTGTCATATTTCAGCGTGTAACGTGACGTACAACGGAGAGGTGGGTCGCAGTTACGAGATCGACCTTCATGAATCGAACTCCCTGCAGCCTCCCTTCACCTGTTACATGACCTTCGTGGCGGCGGGAGACATCTTCGGTGACTTGGTGCAGCTTGTCTTCCGCGACTTGGTACTGGGGTCCTTTAAGTCACACCACGTGTGCGGGTGTCCCCAAGGCCACTTGTCCGTTAACGAGCCTCACCGACCCCACATCGGCGGCTTCTGGTGTGGGGGAAGCGGTGACCATAATGTTTATTACAGCGAGACCAGCACCGTCACCGTCACGCTGCAGGTGCCTCAGCCGGAGCACGACACTATTGGGGAGAAGAAGGTGCGACTTCGACTCATGTATAAGTTCTTGCTGGAGGCTGAGTCCATCGTTAGGTATGGTCCTTGGAACAGCGCCAAGTACCTTGGCGTGCCGCGCTCGGGAACCGTCTGTGACCGGATTTTCGACTCTTGCGACCGACGTAAGTGCCGTGTGCAGTCACCCAACTACCCTGGCATCTACCCTCGTAATGTAACGTGCCAATATGTGATCAGACAAGCCACGGTGCCCCACGGTCGCCACGCCCTGGTGAGTGTAGGTCAGCCCCAGCGAGGACGCGTGCATATTAAGCACACTGATGCAGCATGTGATGGGAACTTACACCTATGGCTGAATGGTGATTGCGACGTCGTAGGCGATACTCTCAGCGTTTATGAAATTCAGGGTGAGAGTCGACGATTGCTGATGCGTTTCTGTGGTGGCGGTAAGGTGTCTCGCATCACAGCTAGCGGGGCAGAACTCTTACTTGTCTTCCAGACTTCCCCTTTCGACAATATGTACTTCGATTCATCTGAAGGTACTCACCCTGGATTCGAGCTGGACGTTGGAGTGGCTTTTGTACCTAAAAATTCTTTCCTCTACGCTGACCAGGAGTGTGAGTTTATAATTTCCAGTTTTGAAGCAGCAAGAGGTCATTTTGAAAACGTAGCTCATTCACTGCCAAGAGATAGTAAATGTTCTTATAAGTTTCGGGGTCGTCCAGACGAAGTAATATGGCTCTATTTCACCCGCCTTAAGTCCATCTACACCCAACCCCCGTCGCGCGACGGCCCCCATTGTCGAACCCGTGTGATGCTGGTCGAGGGAGCAGATGCTGATGGAGAGGTGCTGGAGAACACTTGTGGGCCCTTGGGCATGCGGGTGTGTCACAGGGAGCAGCTCGGCCCTGGACGGAACAGGACGAGGCCGTGTGGACCTCAGGAGAGCTACTTAACATCAGTTTCTTTTGCGACACTCACCATACATTATCTACTTCCCTCAACGGTAGCAGACCTCGAGTTCCGTCTGCACTACGAGTTCGTGTACGCAGGACCGCGAGCAGCGGCACTTAACCTTCCTGAGCCCTGCGACCGACACATTAACAGTGAGCGAAGCAAGAAGGGGCTCCTCGCCTCCCCCGCTAACAACTTGCTGTATGGCAAGTTCGGGGCAACAAGACTTAAATGTAAATATAGCCTCCAAGGCAAAGCCAACGAGGCAGTTAGGATTACATTTATATACTTTTATGCTCACAATTCGTCGTGTCCGGGACGGGAATCACCGTTGCAGGCATGTGGGAGACCCAATGCTCTGGAAGGCCGTGGTGCTCGTCTTGAGGTTTCAGAATGGCCCTGGCCAGGTGTAGAGCTCCCTCAGGCCTGTATCTGTCATGGCCTCTACCTCCCAGCAACCTTACTCTCTTACTCTGCCTCCCTTACTATTACCTTTACTGTTGTAGGTATGGATGTGTTCGACGATTTCTCACATTTTAGCTTCGAACTGGAATACGAATTTGTTGAGATAGAAGCGTGTGAAGAAGATAGAATAGTCACAGGTGAAGCTGGTACATTAAGTCTGGCCCTTCGCCCACCTCCTGGGCCATGTAGAGGACACCCGTGGCTTCTTCAACCCACTGCAAACCGCTTCTTGCTTGTTTCTGTTCCTGGTAAAGCTATCAGGGGGGGATTGCAAGTTGAAGCTCATGGTCATCTAGTGTCATCAGAAGATTCGGTAACACCTGCGGAATGCCAGAGCTCTGAACTACACGTGTACCAGCCAGGTAATCCTAGACCTCTGAGTGCTGTGTGTGTGTCTCCTGGTGCAGCTGAGACAGTCCATGTTTTCTCTGAGGGTTTTAACGAACCTCTGTCGCTGGATTATCTCGGCGAAGCAGCGAGGTCTCTGGTGGTAGTGCTACTGAGTCGTCCCGCCTACCTCTCAGGACAGTCACAACAGCAACAATATAAGGCGGTTGATATTCGGTGGGTGGAGGCGGCGCCCCGCTGGCTGGCTACAAGATGTGCCACAGAGTGTCCAGCTGTTCACGCTTGTATCAGTGCTTCTCTCTTCTGTGATGGGACATGGCATTGCCCATCTGGTGCTGATGAAGCTGTGGTAACCTGCCTGATGGCTCTGTCTCCGTGGCTCTGGCTTACGTTTGGTCTTGCTGTCGGGTGTATCTCAGTGCTGTCAGGCTGGTGGGGCTGGACGTTGTGGAAAACACGGCAGGCTCGCAACGCAACTAATGGATGCAGCGAGGAGGTTCTGACACCGGGCCACCACGAGTCTCCTCCAGAGCCCCCAGAGTATCCTGACTGTATCGACGTAGACTTCGAGACGACTGTCTGACGATACGCCCCCCGGGAGGACGAAGGGCCCCCGGGGTTGGCTGCATTAATAGGAAGACTTGCTGCTCTTATCAACGGCTGGAACACTCCTCGTCAGGCTTCGCACACCAGCAGTGGACGCATGCGCTTTGCTCACAATGGCACCAGAAATAATTCTTCGTGTCAACATAATGGGGTAAGACGTTTGCCTGTTATTCGTCTCCCTAATGGGGCTCATAATCCAGGAGTTCGGTTATCAAATGGAACAAACAGTCCTCCGCCACTCCTAAGCCCAAGAAAGGAAAAGGATGAACTAAAATCGAAGGAAGATAAAAAGCCTCCTCCGAGTCCTGCATCAGATAAAGCAAACAGCCCTACGTGGAGCATCGCAAAAATCAGTCACGTGGAAGAGGAAGAAGCCGAAGATACTAAGAGTTCTTTGACTGAGAAACTCACAAATGAGATGTACAAGCCGCTGGAGGAGATGGAATGGCCGAGCTGCTTCCCAGCTCCTCCCAGCAGCCCTAGTAACACCAGCTCATCTCCTTCACACAATTATCTGCACGAAATCTCACCCTCACCGCCGCCCAACTTCAAGCATGAAACCTCACCATCACCACCACCACCTGATTTTAGGCATGAAGCATCAACTCTTCCGCTGCGCGATCCAAGCTATAAAGAAACCATACTACCAATATCACAGACCGAACTGCATGACACTTTCTCACCCTCTACATCCCCATTGTACATCAAACATCATGCTTCTCCATCACCTCCAGATTTCCGCTGTGATGCATCGCCCACTCAGCATCCAAACACGCCAGTCCGATCACCCTTAAGTCGAAGTTCGCCTGTTTCTCCACCCATTCACCTTATAAATAGCCTCACGCAGATGCGCTCACAGAAAAAGTCCCCATCACCTCCTCCAGACTGCCGATGGATTTATGTGAACGATCTGCAGCAGCACTCTTCAGCTTCCTCACCACCGGGTTCTGTTGCATCCCCGTCGCATGTTTGTAGACGAGGCTCTTCCTCATCTGTGGGACAGCAGGGAGCCATCACTCTCTCCCCGGCCAAGCTCCAGTATGAGAGTCTTTATTCTCCGCTTGGCAGTCTTCACTCTGCTCCTCCGTCATCACCGAACTTACAGTTGACGCCCCAGTCCCCACAAGATCGTCAGAACAGCTCTTCATCCGCCAGCACATCCCAACACGACAGCTCATTATCATTCTTGTGCAACATGTCACCTTCACCTCCGCTGCCACAATTCCCCAACGAAGATTCGTCCGAATCACCGACGCAGTACGATATTCCTGAATCAGACCATTCAGAACAGTCTCAGAAGTCCTCAACAATAACTGGTACGACAGTTCAGAATGAAAGGCTGCCACAAGACTCTCCCACCCCCTTGCCAGCAGAAGCTGAACAAGAAACCCAACAATCAGCACTGTCACAGTCACATACAGAGTCGCAACCCAGGAGCACAACATCCCACCTCTCGACACCAACACCGCCACCAATCCCGTGTTTCTTTGACGATGAGGACATCCCACCAACGCCTCCACCAATACCTAACTTCTTTGATGCCGAAAGTCCTCCTGTAACTCCTCCGTTACCGATCAAACAAAAGAATATAAAAATGGTACAACAAACGGAGACGAAACCAGATGTTGTACACCCACAGCCGCTTCCTAGGAGTGAATTGTATTGTATGCACACAATGCTGCCACCGCTAGACGTTATACATGAGAGCTCGCCACCTGAGTCACCCTTTGAAGCTGAACAGGAAAGTCCCCCATCTGAACCATCTGAAAAGGTTCACAAAAGTTCCCCCACTGAACCACCATTTGACATAATTAGTAAAAGTCCCCCACCTGAACCACCTTTTAATATAGTTCACAAAAGTCCTCCACCGGAACCACCATTTGATATAGTACACAAGAGTCCCTCACCTGAAGCGACATTTGATGCAGCCCTCAAAAGTCAGGCAATAGAACCTCGGTTAGATACGACGCCTCTTGAAGTCGCGAGTGTAGAGGAAGAGGAGGGCCTCACATCGTCGCCTCCGTCACACGCTGACGTACAACACATGGACCCATCACCGTCTCCTTCGCCGCCACCAGCAGCAGCAGCAAAAAGCGCGAGCCTTCCATCACCTGAGTACTTCACACTCCCCGATAACTGGCCCGAATACCCACCTTTCCTCTTCGGAGACTCAGATTTTCCGCCACCATAAGCCTCCTAACATAAGCCTGGGACTCAGCTGCGGCGGAGGTTGACTAAATCTCGTACTGTCGACAATAGTGAACTAAAAGACACGTTGTAGAACAGGCTTCAATTAGAACAACGTATCGCCCTCTACAGAGCTTCAAGAAGACCTGGATTAAGCTCTGCACAGAGTGAAGTGCTGCCCTGATGAAAGCCAGTTCCATAACTTGCGTTTTTTGTATTCACACTCAGCGATCGTGCAGGAAAGCGAGGTAACACAGACAGTTTACATCCGCCTGTGTACAGCGCCGTAAACGTGAGACATTCTTAAATGACAGACAATGCTGATTTAGCAGATGATGAGTAAGTGTGTGTCTGTCACTGAACTTAACCTCTGTTCTCGTCTCATTAATGAACGGGAGTAGCTCGCGTTCTCTCTCCAAAAGGTGCATTCACTTATGGATGTGATATTACTGCTAATGTAACTCTGGGTCTTTACGTTACCCTAGACCAACACAAACGTTTCGGAAAACGTCAGCACATTAGTGAAAATTGTGTATATATGGACAAATTTCATTTATTTTTAACTCCATTGAGTGCGAAGAGCAGAGAGGAACGTAGAAAACGGCAAGTCGTATCCCCCCTCACGTTTACTTGGAAGAACGATCCACAACTTTCACCCAAAGGAATGGGCCTTTACGTTCATCTACTGGAGCTGGCTCGCAAGTTCACCTAGAAAGAGGGGATCTACCATCCTCTCTACCCAACACACTTTTGTCAAATACTTTTGTTACCTTTCGTTTAATCCCTGACCCAAATCTAAATATCATTATTTATATATTTCATTCATCACTAATATTATGAGAGGAGATATTTTTAGAAAGGAAAAACATATAAATTTCAGATGATTAGATTTAAGAGGCTTACGTACATTGTTCATCATTCATTGTATTTATCATAGTTGGATTGTCTTGAAATACGGAACCAAACATACACATTTCAGTCCCCACAGCCAAATCTGCATAATCTGCTCCACACGGTCAAACATGCTCATTATATTCCATACAGACAAACCTTTGTAATCTAGTTCACACAGACATGCGTATTCTAGTCCACAGAATCAAATATGCGCATAAACCACAGAGCCAAATAACAGCATTCTAGTCCACACATCTTAACAGTTATACAGCAGAACGTGCACACACTGGCTCATAGATATAAACAGTCTCCCGTTGCTCTTCCAGTCAAAGCACACACACTTCAATAAGCTTAAATATCCCCAAAACTACGAAAATATCTATGTACTCGATAGCCTATACATAGGCCAAAATTTGTATATAACACAGCCTAACAGTTAATAAATATTCACAGCATAGGCCTTGACAACAACAGGGAAACAAAACAGTGTAGAGGAGGTTGAGAAAAGAATAATTTATGAGCGAGAGAGAAAGCTTTGGGAGAGATTTATCAAAAATTAGGAGGAATCGGAAGAGAAAGTAAATTAACGTAAAGCATTGATTATACCAGCGTTTCGCTCATTCAGACCTTCATCAACAGTATAATTTGATAACCTATAAGTTCCTCTTGAGCGAAAATTTGATACATTAAAAGTTTACGATGTGTTGTATGTTATCCTCCATTTCTTGGTTCGCCGCCTCTTTTATCATCTAAGAGGCGTTCTCACCCTCGAAATAAAAAAATAAAGACGGAACAAGACTCTATTGGGATAAACTTTATTTTCCGTTAAAGGATTTTAAAGCTCTGCTTAGGGCGAAACGTTGTCCAAGTAAAGTATTGTTCTGTTTTTGTGGTTTCGCCAGTACGTTCATCAACCAGCCCTAAAAGTAGAGAGCAATTCTTTACATCACAGAACAGACCAACCGAAAAACAGACAACTCTGAACAGGCTCCTGTTGCAACACGCATCTCTCCACACACTTGGCATCTACCAACTCTCCACACACTAGGCTCCTACCTACTCTCCCCCCCCCACACACACACACACAGTAGCAACCGGTGAAGAGGCGGAGCCAGGAGCTAAGACTCGACCCCTGCAACCACAAATAGGTGAGTACACACACACACACACACACTAGGCTCCTACCAACTCTCCGCACTCTTGGTTCCCACCAACTCTCCAAACACTAGGCTCCTACCAACTCTCCGCACTCTTGGTTCCCACCAACTCTCCAAACACTAGGCTCCTACCAACTCTCCACACACTAGGCTCCTACCTACTCTCCACACACACACACACTAGGCTCCTACCAACTCTCCGCACTCTTGGTTCCCACCAACTCTCCAAACACTAGGCTCCTACCAACTCTCCACACACTAGGCTCCTACCTACTCTCCACACACACACACACACACACACACACACACACACACACACACACACACACACACACACACACACACACACTAGGCTCCTACCAACTCTCCGCACTCTTGGTTCCCACCAACTCTCCAAACACTAGGCTCCTACCAACTCTACACACACTAGGTTCCTACCTACTCTCCACACACTAGGCTCCTACCTACTCTCCACGCACGCGCACACACACACACACACACACACACACACACACACACACACACACACACACACACACACACACACACACACACACACACACAACTAGGCTCCTACCAACTCTCCGCACTCTTGGTTCCCACCAACTCTCCAAACACTAGGCTCCTACCAACTCTACACACACACTAGGCCCCTGTCACAACATGCAAATCTACATACACTCTATAACGTAACTTGCGGAATACTGAAGCGCGAGATCACAGTAACACAAATGTAAACTCTAGGAATCGATAGAATTTGAACCTATGTCCAGCTAGTCTCTAAACTGTCAGTGGTTAAAGCATTAGCTTCCTGGTTTTAGGACTGGCTTGCGATGGATTTGAATCCCATCCGTTCCCTGAGTTGCGAAATAATGGCAGAAAACCATTAAGCTGCAGCAGAAAAACACCAGGAATAAAAAAATTTTGTTCACGAGGTTTCACCCAGTAAGGGAAAACAAATCACCAGTAATGGCGACTGTGGTGGATAGAGATGCGATATTTTTTTGGCCCCAATTCTAACAATATCGGACAATACTTTTAAACAGTGGACTTTGTTTTTCCAAATATGTTGACCAAACTGATGTTCTACCTGATTTCTGAATTACGTTAAACTGAAGTCTGTTAAATCAACGTCTGTTCAATATACCCCTCCCAGTGGATGTATCAAGTTGCTTTGCTGCAAGTATCGATCTACTAACATGCAACATCCCACACCATACAACTCGTTATACCATCATGCAACATCCCACACCACACAACTCTCCTAACATGCAACATACCCACAGCACACAACTCACTCTGCTAAGATGCAGCTTCCCACACCACACAACTCATTCTACCAACATCCAGCTCCCCACACCACACAACTCTACTAACATGCAACATACCCACAGCACACAACTCACTCTGCTAAGATGCAGCTTCCCACACCACACAACTCATTCCACCAACATCCAGCTCCCCACACCACACAACTCTACTAACATGCAACATACCCACAGCACACAGCTCACTCTAATAACATGCAACATCTTCACATCACACAACTCATTCTACCAACACTGAACATCCCACACCACACAACTCTGCCAACTATTTACACAATCACAACGACAACAAGATTTGTACACTATAAAACCTAAACAATCAACAATTTCTCCCTGAGCAAGTCTCTCAATACCCATTTTAATACTAGTGTTGTATCACCTCTATAGACTATACACTTCCCCATGAATATACTAATGTAAACATTACGGCAAACTTCCACATTTTTTTTTTTTTTGCAAACCACAACCCTAAAAACACAAATCACGGTATGGGTGGTATTAGAACCCACGGCGAGTGAGTCGTAAAACTCCAGGCCGGTGCGTAAGCCACTGGGCCAGCAGGCTACAGTAAGATTCATGAATGTTACTGTAGCCAGCTGGCCCAGTGGCTCACGCACTGGCCTGGGATTTTACGACTCACGCGCCATGGGTTCTAACCCCACCCGTACCGTAGTTTGTAAGCAATCATGTTACTAACAACACAATTCAACACTGAAATACTCGTACTCGTGAGGATTGAGGAGTCGGTTAGATCATGCAGCGTCTGTTGATTGGTAGGTAATCTTGATTTACTACCCCCTAACCCTTCCCTCCCCTCCCCGAAAAAAGGGGAGAGAAGTTGTTCCAGTTCCTTTGATCAAGAGCCCTGCACCGTCATCATGGCACCCATCCCACCCCCACCCCCTCTCTATGGAGGGTCTTCATGTGAATATTGTTAAAATAACTCATCACGCACCACGTCATGCCGATAAACCCGTGTGGGTTGGTGGAGGCTCGACCCTCCGTTCACTAATAGCCAGTCGGATACATTTACCCACTTTTACTAAGTTAGATTATTTTTATTTATTATTATTATTATTATTATTATTATTATTATTATTATTATTATTATTATTATGATTATCAATTTGTGAAGTGGAGGCTCAATCCTCCGTCCGCAAGGAGAAACTCTGAACCCGTAGAGATAAGAGAGTTCCTGAAGAATATGAGGAAGGGGAGAATAGCTCCAGTCTCTTGGATCATGAGCCCTTCACTTGCCTCAACATTTGTTACCTTTGGCAGAATATAAATGTCTAGAAATTATGGGTTTTTGTTGTTAGTTGTTGTGTTGATGTTGACAAGGTTCCTTTGGCTTCCAGCCAGGGAGACCACGACATGTTTTCCTGGGTGTTAGAGACAGATGTTGTCCTGCTTGTTTAAAAACCCTTTCTCTCTCTCTCTCTCTCTCTCTCTCTCTCTCTCTCTCTCTCTCTCTCTCTCTCTCTCTCTCTCTCTATCTATCTATCTATCTATCTATATGGGTAAATAAGTAAGGGGTGAAGAGTGAACTATCTTCTCCTCTTTGAGTAAATCCAGAAAGAGTGAGAAGGGAAAGAGAGCCAACACAAGCAAGCGAAACGAAGAGCGTGAGAAAGAGACAACATTTCTCTCTAAAGAGAGTGAAAAGTTGTCCCACTCTAAACTAATTCCGGTACATGTCTCACTCTTTTCCTAATTAATCCCGCTACATGTCTCATTCTCTTCCTAATTTATCCCGCTACATGTGTCTCATTCTCTTCCTAATTAATCCCGCTACATGTGTCTCATTCTCTTCCTAATTAATCCCACTACATGTGTCTCATTTTTAGCTAATCCCGCTATGTCTCTCTCTTCCTACCTCACCCCGCTACATGTGTCTCACTCTCCATTCGCTTCAGTAAAACGGTTTTATTTAAACCAAGAGAGAAGTGCATGTCCCTCCGGCCCACACATTTGGTGCTCTATAACTGACTTATGTCCTTCACGTATACATTATTGTTGTTGTTGTGTTTAGAGAGAATCGCTAAACCCTTTGAGGGTTTAGCGCGTTAGGGGAGTGGGAGGCAATCAGGTTTCAACTCCCCATGCGCGTCGCTGTCAAATATTTATTAAAAGGATTCCAATCTATTTTTATGGTCTCGTTGTTACGTGTGTGTGTGAGTGAGAGAGATTTTGGGAAGATTGGTAGAGTGTTTGAGAAAGTAATCGGAACTAAATAAAAACGATAAAATGCCCGTTTCTAGCGTTTGGTAATTTTAATAAGACTGGTTTTCTCCTAAATGGCTTAATCAGTAACGTCATTGGACAGAGAAGTAACGTAATCAAGCTCTTTAACCTAGTTTTTTACTTTGGGAATCAATATGTTATTGATAGATGGTTCAGACAACCGATACATTGATGAGAGACTTGTGCAATGCATTAAAGATACTCAAGTGTTGCACAAATGTCTCGTTGGGTTTATAAAACGGCTCATAGTACGTACATCAGTCCGATCACTAAACTGATGATGGCAAGTGTGGGTGAAAAGTATTGAAAACAAAGTTATCTAACGGAGCACTCGTGTTTTTAAGATATTTTGCTTATTACAAGGACAAAAGTTGCTCGAAACAGTATTTCATGACAGCGATATTTCCTTTATTAGCATTTGTTGTGAGATGCAAACATCAGCTTTTGTTGTGATAAAGGAAATCTTTATCAGTTGACCGAGACCCTTCTGGCACACAGCCTACCACTGAGGGTACACAGCCTGCCACAGTGGATACAGCCTACCACTGAGGGTACACAGCCTGCCACAGTGGATGCACAGTCTACCACTGAGGGTACACAGCCTGCCACAGGATACACAGCCTACCACTGAGGGTACACAGCCTGCCACAGTGGATACACAGCCTACCACTGAGGGTACACAGCCTGCCACAGTGGATACACAGCCTACCACTGAGGGTACACAGCCTGCCACAGTGGATACACAGCCTACCACTGAGGGTACACAGCCTGCCACAGTGGATACACAGCCTACCACTGAGGGTACACAGCCTGCCACAGTGGATACACAGTCTACCACTGAGGGTACACAGCCTGCCACAGTGGATACACAGCCTACCACTGAGGGTACACAGCCTGCCACAGTGGATACACAGCCTACCACTGAGGGTACACAGCCTGCCACAGTGGATACACAGCCTACCACTGAGGGTACACAGCCTGCCACAGTGGATACAGTCTACCACTGAGGGTACACAGCCTGCCACAGTGGATACAGTCTACCACTGAGGGTACACAGCCTGCCACAGTGGATACACAGTCTACCACTGAGGGTACACAGCCTGCCACAGTGGACACAGTCTACCACTGAGGGTACACAGCCTGCCACAGTGGATACACAGCCTACCACTGAGGGTACACAGCCTGCCACAGTGGATACACAGCCTACCACTGAGGGTACACAGCCTGCCACAGTGGATACACAGTCTACCACTGAGGGTACACAGCCTGCCACAGTGGATACAGTCTACCACTGAGGGTACACAGCCTGCCACAGTGGATACAGTCTACCATTGAGGGTACACAGCCTGCCACAGTGGATACACAGCCTACCACTGAGGGTACACAGCCTGCCACAGTGGATACAGTCTACCACTGAGGGTACACAGCCTGCCACAGTGGATACACAGCCTACCACTGAGGGTACACAGCCTGCCACAGTGGATACAGTCTACCATTGAGGGTACACAGCCTGCCACAGTGGATACACAGTCTACCACTGAGGGTACACAGCCTGCCACAGTGGATACAGTCTACCACTGAGGGTACACAGCCTGCCACAGTGGATACACAGCCTACCACTGAGGGTACACAGCCTGCCACAGTGGATACAGTCTACCACTGAGGGTACACACCCTGCCACAGTGGATACACAGCCTACCACTGAGGGTACACAGCCTGCCACAGTGGATACAGTCTACCATTGAGGGTACACAGCCTGCCACAGTGGATACACAGTCTACCACTGAGGGTACACATCCTGCCACAGTGGATACACAGCCTACCACTGAGGGTACACAGCCTGCCACAGTGGATACACAGTCTACCACTGAGGGTACACAGCCTGCCACAGTGGATACACAGCCTACCACTGAGGGTACACAGCCTGCCACAGTGGATACGCAGTCTACCACTGAGGGTACACATCCTGCCACAGTGGATACACAGCCTACCACTGAGGGTACACAGCCTGCCACAGTGGATACACAGTCTACCACTGAGGGTACACAGCCTGCCACAGTGGATACACAGCCTACCACTGAGGGTACACAGCCTGCCACATTGGATACGCAGTCTACCACTGAGGGTACACAGCCTGCCACAGTGGATACGCAGTCTACCACTGAGGGTACACATCCTGCCACAGTGGATACACAGCCTACCACTGAGGGTACACAGCCTGCCACAGTGGACACAGTCTACCACTGAGGGTACACAGCCTGCCACAGTGGATACGCAGTCTACCACTGAGGGTACACATCCTGCCACAGTGGATACACAGCCTACCACTGAGGGTACACAGCCTGCCACAGTGGATACACAGTCTACCACTGAGGGTACACAGCCTGCCACAGTGGATACACAGTCTACCACTGAGGGTACACAGCCTGCCACAGTGGATACAGTCTACCACTGAGGGTACACAGCCTGCCACAGTGGATACACAGTCTACCACTGAGGGTACACAGCCTGCCACAGTGGATACAGTCTACCACTGAGGGTACACAGCCTGCCACAGTGGATACACAGTCTACCACTGAGGGTACACAGCCTGCCACAGTGGATACAGTCTACCACTGAGGGTACACAGCCTGCCACAGTGGATACACAGTTTACCACTGAGGGTACACAGCCTGCCACAGTGGATACACAGCGGAAACAAACACTTAAGCAGTGTAATGTGATCCTTTAGTGACAACGTTTCGCCCACGCAGTGGGCTTTATCAAGTTACAAACAGATCTAGTACACAGCCTACCACTGAGGATAAACAGCCTGCCACAGTGGGTACAAAGCCTGCCACTGAAGATACACAGCCTACCATTAAAGGTACAGACTCTTATCTTTGAGGAGTACACAGCCTACCAAGGAGGACACAAAGCCTACCAGTACCTACCAAGAAGGTAATATTCCGCTTTAAGGGATCAAACCTACGGTAATCCTCTCTCTCCTAAGGTAATGCATGACTTCGATGGGTTTAGCGCATCCCCTTGAAAATGGTGTTATTACTACGGTTGCAGACTGGAACTGTACACAAACACACGAACTTCAGCAGAGAAGATATATCAAACCAGAATTAGAAATCTCACATGTAAACTGAACACCACCACAGACACTACCACCACAGACACTACCACCACAAACACTACCACCACAAACACTACCACCACAAACACTACCACCACAAACACTACCACCACAAACACTACCACCACAAACACTACCACCACAAACACTACCACCACAAACACTACCACCACAAACACTACCACCACAAACACTACCACGACAACCAGAGCACCTGCAGTCCCAGGGCACTGCCAGCACTGCCTGAGGCACTGCCGACCACAGAGCACTGCCGACCAGCACTGCACCAAGGCCTGCCTGAGCACTGCCACCACAGACACTGCCACCCCTGCAGCCTGCCACCACCGAGCGCTGCAACCGAGCACTGCCGACAGAGCCTGCCGACAGGCACTGCGACAGGACGCTGCCGACGAGCACTGCGACCAGAGCACTGCCGACAGGCACTGCCGCAGACACTGCGGCCTCGAGCACTGCAACCACCGAGCACTGCAGCCGCAGGCACTGCTTGCCCTGGCACTGCCACCACAGAGCACTGCACCACAGGCACTGCCTGGAGCACTGCACCACAGGCACTGCGACTGGAGCCTGCGACAAGGCACTGCGACAGGCACTGCCCCAGACACTGCCGACCAGAGCACTGCCGACAGAGCACTGCCGACTAGCACTGCGAAGAGCACTGCCGACAGACGCTGCCGACAGAGCACTGCCGACAACCTGCCGACCGAGCACTTCGACCCTGAGCACTGCCACCGAAGCACTGCACACAGAGCACTGCCGACAGAGCACTGCCACACCAGCACTGCCACCGACACTGCACCTGAGCACTGCTGACACAAGCCCAGACCTGCAACCAGGCCTGACCACAACACTGCACAGCACGCACTGAACCTGACACACTGCACCACCGAGCACTGACACAAACACTGCCCAGGCACTGCCCCAGAGCACTGACAACCTGACCACACAACACTGCCACACAAACACTACCACCACAAACACTACCACCTCTAACACTACCACCACATTTTAACCAACACTCCTACCATCACAGTAAGTACCACTATCACCACCACCACAACTACAGTCACCAATGTCGCTATCACCTTTGCAACCACCAAACGCGTCACCACCATTGACACCTCTGCATCCACCATAATCACCTTCACCACGTCCACTGTCACCACTTCTAGGCCATTGCTTTCACTAAAATCACCACCATAAACACTACTGCCCAGTACTACCCCCACTTACAACCACCACTATAAGCACCAACACCACAGGCACCATAACCATAAGCACCATCACCACCGCCATCACCACCATAATCACCACCAGCGTTATAACAGCCCATAACCTCCCCACTATATATCTACCTCCCCACTATATATCTACCTCCCCTGCATCTACCTCCCCTGCATCTACCTCCCCTGCATCTACCTCTTCTGTATCTACTTCCTAGCATCCTCAACCAACCGTCTCTTTCCAGGAAGTATTCACTGTATCTCTCCCCTTTCGATATTACTCCAGAATATTCTTCTCTTCGTTTACACAATATTCATAATTATATTTATGGGGGAGCGCTAAACCCACAAGTCATACAACATGTAGGGACTTGGAAGCAATCAGGTTTGATTCGAGGAAGGGGAGGGTAGCTTCAGTTCCTTGGTATAAGAGGTTTTCACTAACTTCAAGCCCCCGGCCACTCAGACACATTGGAGAGCTGTGTATCCCTCCAAGCACTCAGAAGCATCAATAGTGCCATTCAGAACTCCCTGATTAATACACACACACACACACACACACACACACACACACACACACACACACACACACACACACACACACACACACACACACACACACACACACACAAACGTAATGTTATTTACAGTCATCTTTTGGTCTCAAGCGAAAGGAGGGAGAGGCAGGTAATATCTCTGGTTGCAGGGCCACCCAGGGCCACCCAGGGCCACAACTGTATCCTATTTATGACCAAAAAAAATATTTTTTATTTTTATTTAAATCCTAAAAAATTATGTCTGTACCAACTGAAATTTTTAGATATGTACATAGAATTTTATTAAAATTGCGTATGGTAAGGAGAGAGAGTATGCAGAGCAATTTGTTCTCACTACGTTTCGCTCATTGCTGAGCTTAATCATGACTGCATAATGCGGGGCACCGAGCGAAACGTTCTCAGAGTTGTATGTGGATTGAACGCGAACGCAAAAAGCGCTGGGGGAAAAACATTTCAGTGCAGAAATGTAACGATAAAGGCAACGTTTCGCCTGTAAAACGTCGTCAGACTTTCCATACTACAAGAATATCCTAGAAAAAAAATTGTTCTGCGAACTCTCTTATGGATGCCATTCGTAAGCCACATCAATTCTGCCTATTGTCCACAGGGATTTTTTTTTCACACCTATATCCTTCACCCCATACCTCTCCCCTCACCCCATACCTCTCCCCTCACCCCATACCTCTCCCATCAACCATTACCTCTCCCATCAACCATTACCTATCCCTCCCCAGCCATACCTAGACACGGACCAGATCTCATTACTAGATAGGCGTACCTAGCTGGGCGTTATCGCTATACACACATCCTCTATAGGACTAATGTTAAGCTGTTGTCTCTGTGAGATTAAACGTGTGGAAAGTGTTGAGGTAATGTTATGTTTTTATGTAAAATTTAATAAAAATCTCTTGGATACGTGTGTGTGTTTTTCTCTCTCACTCAACCTTGTTTGGTACTGGTATTATTCGTTATTATTATTATTATTATTGTTATTGTTTATTATTATTATTGGTGGTAGTAGTACTTATAGTTGCTGCTGCTGTTGTTGCTGCTTCTTCCTTTCTCTGTTTTCTTTTTTCTTTTTCTTTTCTTTTCATTATTACTAGTATTATTATTAGCAGTGGTAGTAGAATCAGATGAAAGCGCCAAATCCGTAGGGGTTATACAGCGCCTGGGTAATTGGAGGTAATTCTGTTTAATCTAAGAAGAGGGAGGATAGTTGTAAATTCTTGTATGTAGTTCCATTGATCAGCACACAGATGCTGCTTAAGATGATGCCAGTGAGGATGCTGTTCCTGATGCTGCTGCTGCTGCTGCTGCTGCTGCTGCTGCTGCTGCTGCTGCTGCTGCTGCTGCTGCTACTACTGCTGCTGCTAATACTACTGCTGCTGCTGCATGCTGCTGCTCGCAGCTGCTGCTGCTGCTGCAACGCTGCTGCTGCACGCTGCGCGCTGCTGGCGCTGCGCTGCTGGCACACGCTGCGCGGCAGCAACGCTGCGCGCAGCGCGCGCGCACAGCAGCTGCGCTGCTGTGCGCTGTTGCTGCTGCTGCGCCAGCGGCGCAGCTAGCAGCTGCTGCTGCGGCAACTGCGCGCTCTGCGGCGACGCTGCTGCTGCTGCTGCTGCGCAGCGCGGCGGCGCGGCGCAGCGGCGCGCGCGAGCACGCGCGCGTCAGCGGCGGCAGCAGCGGCGCACGCAGCAACAGCGCTGCTGTGGCAACAGCGCGGCGGCGGCAGCGGCAGCGCAGCGCAACAGCGCGCGCAGCAGCGGCAGCACGGCAACGCGCAACCTGCTGCGCAGCTGGTGGCAGCAGCGGCGCAGGCTGTAGCAAGCGGCGCAGCGCAACAACAGCTGCTGCTCGCTGGCAACGGTTGCGCTGCTGCTGCGGCAGCGCGCTACTGCACCGAACGCTGCTGCTGTTGCAACGGTTGCTGCTGCGGCAGCAGCGGCGCCTGCTGCTGCTGCTGCTGCGCTGCTGCTGCTGCTGCTGCGCAGCTGCTGCGGCGCGCGCTGCTGCTGCTCGGCGGCGCCTGCGCACGCAGCCGCTGCTGACACAGCGGCGCGGCAGCAGCCAGCACGGCAGCAGCGGCCTGCAACGCAGCAGCAGCGGCGCTGCTGCTGCAGCGCAGCAACAGCGCAACAGCAGCGCGCAGCGTGTTGCGCAACGCTGCTGCTGCTGCGGCGGCGGCGCGGCAACGCTGCTGCTGCAGCGGCTGCTGCAGCAGCGCGCGCAGCGCGCTGCTGCTGCTGCTGCGCTGCGCGCGGCAACGCTGCGCTGGCAGCGCTGCTGCTGCTGCTGCGGCGGCACAGCTGCTGCTGCGCAACGCGCGCTGCTCTGCTGCCAGCGCGGCTGCTGCTGCTAGCTCGGCGCTGCGCGCTGCGCGCAGCGCTGCTGCTGTTGGCGGCAGCTGCTGCTGCCGGCAGCGGCACGCTGCTGCTAACGCAGCACTGCTGCTGCGACGACTGTTGTTGCTGCTACTACGACTGTTGTTGCTGCTACTACGACTGTTGTTGCTGCTACTACGACTGTTGTTGCTGCTACTACGACTGTTGCTGCTACTACGATTGTTGCTGCTGCTACTACGATTGTTGTTGCTGCTACTACGATTGTTGTTGCTGCTACGACTGTTGTTGCTGCTACTACGACTGTTGTTGCTGCTACTACGACTGTTGTTGCTGCTACGACTGTTGTTGCTGCTACTACGACTGTTGTTGCTGCTACTACGACTGTTGTTGCTGCTACTACGACTGTTGTTGCTGCTACGACTGTTGTTGCTGCTACTACGACTGTTGTTGCTGCTACTACGACTGTTGTTGCTGCTACTACGACTGTTGTTGCTGCTACTACGACTGTTGTTGCTGCTACTACGACTGTTGTTGCTGCTACTACGACTCTTGTTGCTGCTACTACGACTCTTGTTGCTGCTACTACGACTCTTGTTGCTGCTACTACGACTCTTGTTGCTGCTACTACGACTGCTGCTGCAACAGCACCACCCTCTTTACGTTTTTATATCGTGATCTTTGTCCTGACAATAAAAATCTTATTAACGTCCTTCTATTAATCCACCCTTTAATTACCTAACTAATTAACTTTAATAACCATTGTAGTTAACAGAGGTTTTATGATGTGAAACAGACGACCAAGAACCTGTCTAGTACAAGTATTAAAAATAATAATACCTATAAAGTACGAAATAAAGAGAGTTTGAAACACTATTCTTGAGAGAATATTTGTAATATTTCCGTGGATACGATGGCGATATTCCCTGTGAGACAGCTGGGATAATCGATTTAAATATAAGGAAATCTTTCTCGAAATATATATCTGGAGAGTAAATTGCTTAATAATAATAATAATAATAATATTATTATTATTATTATTATTATTATTATTATTATTATTATTAAGGAAATAAATCTTTAAACTCTTGGGCACAAGAAAAATACACAGGAATATACACCAAGACGTATATATCATAACATTAATTTTTAAAGGGATGGAGGGGTAAGCTAGTGAAAGGCCTCGGTCAGACGACCAAAAGCTCCAGCTACGGGTCATCATATGGCTACGATACACGTCTGGAAACACTTGTCCTGTTTCCTGCCTTTAATAACCTAGCCAAGATGTTAGATGTTTCTCAGTGTGTATTCACGTGAGGTGACATGTAACCCTCGGGTAGTGGATAGGCTTTAAACCCAACTGACCATCCAGTGGGAGAGGGTGACTTGTTATTGGTAAAGGGCTCGTGGTTCGAGGAACTGGAGTACCCGCCTTCCCTCCCAATTGGATTAAAATTGATCTCTCATTCCGCAGCCGCTGTACAGCCCTTAAGGGGTTAGCGCTTCCCATAGTGACGTAGTATGGCCACTCCTGGCCCAGTTAATGTAATGTATTATGGCAACTCCTGGCCCAGTTAATGTAATGTAGTATGGCCACTCCTGGCCCAGTTAATGTAATGTAGTATGGCCACTCCTGGCCCAGTTAATGTATGGCCACTCCTGGCCCAGTTAATGTAATGTAGTATGGCCACTCCTGGCCCAGTTAATGTAATGTAGTATGGCCACTCCTGGCCCAGTTAATGTAATGTATTATGGCCACTCCTGGCCCAGTTAATGTAATGTATTATGGCCACTCCTGGCCCAGTTAATGTAATGTATTATGGCCACTCCTGGCCCAGTTAATGTAATGTAGTATGGCAACTCCTGGCCCAGTTAATGTAATGTAGTATGGCCACTCCTGGCCCAGTTTATGAAATAATGATGTGAATTCCACTCTTCAAACGAATTTTGAGGGGAGAGAATGCTGTAGAGAGAGAGTGAGGGAGGGAGGGGAGAGAGTGAGGGAGGGAGGGGAGAGAGTGAGGGAGGGAGGGGAGAGAGTGAGGGAGGGGAGGGAGAGAGAAGAACAAAGGGGAACAAAGAAGAGACAGTGATGATCGTCTTCCTGGAGTGCTCAGGAGGTCCTCAGAGAGACAGGTTCTGTGTGTGGACTCGCCTAGATGTACTCACCTAGTTGAGGTTGCAGGGGTCGAGTCCAAGCTCCTGGCCCCGCCTCTTCGCTGGTCGCCACTAGGTCACTCTCCCTGAACCATGAGCTTTATCGTACCTCTGCTTAAAGCTATGTATGGATCCTGCCTCCACTACATCGCTTCCCAAACTATTCCACTTCCTGACTACTCTGTGGCTGAAGAAATACTTCCTAACATCCCTGTGATTCATCTGTGTCTTCAGCTTTCAACTGTGTCCCCTTGTTGCTGTGTCCAGTCTCTGGAACATCCTGTCATTGTCCACCTTGTCAATTCCTCTCAGTATTTTATAAGTCGTTATCATGTCCCCCCTATCTCTCCTGTCCTCCAGTGTCGTCAGGTTGATTTCCCTTAACCTCTTCTCGTAGGAGATACCTCTTAGCTCTGGGACTAGTCTTGTGGCAAACCTTTGCACTTTCTCTAGTTTCTTTACATGCTTGGCTAGGTGTGGGTTCCAAACTGGTGCCGCATACTCCAATATGGGCCTAACGTACACGGTGTACAGGGTCCTGAACGGCTCCTTATTAAGATGTCGGAATGCTGTTCTGAGGTTTGCCATGCGCCCATATGCTGCAGCAGTTATTTGGCTGATGTGCGCTTCAGGAGATGTGCCTGGTGTTATACTCACCCCAAGATCTTTTTCCTTGAGTGAGGTTTGTAGTCTCTGGCCCCCTAGACTGTACTCCGTCTGCGGTCTTCTTTGCCCTTCCCCAATCTTCATGACTTTGCACTTGGTGGGATTGAACTCCAGGTGCCAATTGCTGGACCAGGTCTGCAGCCTGTCCAGATCCCTTTGTAGTTCTGCCTGGTCTTCGATCGAATGAATTCTTCTCATCAACTTCACGTCATCTGCAAACAGGGACACCTCAGAGTTTATTCCTTTTGTCATGTCGTTCACAAATACCAGAAACAGCACTGGTCCTAGGACTGACCTCTGTGGGACCCGCTGGTCAAAGGTGCCCACTCTGACACCTCGCCACGTACCATTACTCGCTGCTGTCTTCCTGACAAATATTCCCTGATCCATTGTAGTGCCTTCCCTGTTATCCCTGCTTGGTCCTCCAGTTTTTACACTAATCTCTTGTGTGGTACTGTGTCAAACGCCTTCTTGCAGTCCAAGAAAATGCAGTCCACCCACCCCTCTCTCTCTTGTCTTACTGCTGTCACCTTGTCATAGAACTCCAGTAGGTTTGTGACACAGGATTTCCCGTCCCTGAAACCATGTTGGGTGATGTTGACGAGATCATTCCTTTCTAGGTGTTCCACAACTCTTCTCCTGACAATCTTCTCCATGACTTTGCATAGTATACATGTCAGTGACACTGGTCTGTAGTTTAGTGCTTCATGTCTGTCTCCTTTTTTTAAAGATTGGGACTACATTTGCTGTCTTCCATGCCTCAGGCAATCTCCCTGTTTCGATAGATGTATTGAATATTGTTGTTAGGGGTACACATAGCGCCTCTGCTCCCTCTCTCAGGACCCATGGAGAGATGTTATCTGGCCCCATTGCCTTTGAGGTATCTCGCTCACTCTGAAGCCTCTTCACTTCTTCCTCGGTTGTGTGTACCGTGTCCAGCACCTGATGTGTCACACCTCACCGTCGCTCTTTAGCCCCTTCTGTCTCCTCTGTGAACACTTCTTTGAATCTCTTGTTGAGTTCCTCACATACTTAGCGGTCATTTCTTGTTGTCTCTCCTCCTTCCTTCCTTAGCCTGATTACCTGGTGCTTGACTGTTGTTTTCCTCCTGATGTGGCTGTATAACAGCTTCGGGTCAGATTTGGCTTTCGCTGCTATGTCGTTTTCATATTGTCGTTGGGCCTCCCTTCTTATCTGTGCATATTCGTTTCTGGCTCTACGACTGCTCTCCTTATTCTCCTGGGTCCTTTGCCTTCTATATTTCTTCCATTCCCTATCACACTTGGTTTTTGCCTCCTTGCACCTTTGGGTGAACCATGGGCTCATCCTGGCTTTTTCATTATTCCTGTTTCCCTTGGGTACAAACTCTCCTCAGCCTCCTTGCACATTGTTGCTACATATTCCATCATCTCATTAACTGGCTTCCCTGCCAGTTCTCTGTCCCACTGAACCTCGTTCAGGAAGTTCCTCATTCCTGTGTAGTCCCCTTTCCTGTAGTTTGGTTTCATTTGTCCTGGTCTTCCTGCTTCCCCCTCCACTTGTAGCTCTACTGTGTATTCGAAGCGCAAAACCACATGATCGCTGGCCCCAAGGGGTCTTTCATATGTGATGTCCTCAATATCTGCACTGCTCAAGGTGAATACTAAGTCCAGTCTTGCTGGCTCATCCTCTCCTCTCTCTCTTGTAGTGTCCCTTACGTGTTGGTACATGAAGTTTTCCAGTACCACCTCCATCATCTTAACCCTCCATGTGTCTTGGCCCCCATGTGGCTCCAAGTTCTCCCAGTCTATCTCCTTGTGGTTAAAGTCGCCGATGATCAGGAGCTTTGCCCTGCATGCATGAGCTCTTCTGGCCACTGCAGCCAGTGTGTCAACCATCGCTCTATTGCTCTCGTCATACTCATGCCCTGGTCTCCTGCTGTTCTGTGGAGGGTTATACATCACTGCAATTACCACCTTGGGACCTCCAGAGTAGAGCGTTCCCGCTATGCAGTCACTTTCTTCTCCGCTGTCTCCTCTCTCCAGCTCATCAAAATTCCATCGGTGTTTGATCAGCAATGCCACTCCTCCACCCCCCCTGTTCCTTCTGTCTTTCCTCAGGATCTGGTATCCCGTTGGAAAGATGGCATCTGTTATCATACCTGTAAGCTTGGTTTCTGTGAGCGCTATGATGTCCGGTGATGTCTCTTTGACTCTTTCGTGCCACTCCTCCCACTTGTTTGTTATTCCATCAGCGTTTGTGTACCATACCTTCAGTTTCCTTTCCAATACTGTGGTTTGGGAGGCCTGTGGGGGTGGGAGACCTGGTAGCATACTGTGGGATTCTATGATTGGGGATTGGGTGGAAGCTGTGGGTATGGATTGTAGTGTGTGTTGGGATGGTGTGATAGGTTGTGGGGTTCTGAGGATAGTTGTGTGTGTGCTTGCCCTTGCTTCTCTGTTCTGCTCTGACTGACCTATGCTGGTTCCATCCTTGTTTCCTTTCCTATCTCCTTTTGCTTTTTGTCCTCTCCCTCAGCTGCTGTCTCTCTGTGTTCTGTCTCTGTCTAGGAACACCTTCTTGTACTCTTCCGAGTTTTTCAACCTTGGTTTCTCTTGGAGGATCCTGTTCCTCACTGTTTCTGTCCTGAGAATCAGCTTGATCGGTCGGTTTCTCCCCTTCACGTACCCCCCTATTCTCTGAAAATTTACAATCTCGTCCATGTCTTCTCCCCCTATTTCCGTGATGATTTTCCCAATCTCCTTTCTTCCTTCCGTCTTTCAGTGTGTGTCTTTTCCTCTCTCTCCCGCAGCCCATGGATAAACACTGATTTTGCCCTTTCCTCCTCCCATTTCCTCTCCCTCTGTGACTCTGGTTCCTGTCTATATATGGTCATTTTCTCCCTTGATTTTTCCAGTTGCTCTTGGTAGCATGGTTGTGCCTCAGCATTCGACTTATCTCCCTCTCTATCTGCACCCAGCTGCTCTTTCCTTTTACTCCCTGACCCTTCTTTGCAGTCTGATATGACCTTAGCATAATTCATATATCCTTCCTTCCTGTTCATCATCTCAGTTTCATATGCTGTGTCTTCTCTGGTCACTGCCCCTGAGCCTTGCTTCAGCCTGTTTACCTCAAACTCTAGGACCCTTACCCTGTATACTGCAATTTCGACTTGTGCCTCCCATTTATACGTCTCCTTCTCCAACCTCTTTTCCCATTTCGCAGAGAGCTCTTTCTCCATTTTTTCAGAAAGCTCTCCTAATTTTCTCTCCCATTCTTGCTCCATCCTTTTCCACTGCTCCTCCATCCATTCCTCCCTACCAATACCATTGTCATCTGATCCGGTGCCCAAGGGGGGGAAAACAAAACAAGAGTCTCTTTCCCCTGGACCCACCCGGGAAGATTTCCATTTCGGCAGACCCCTTCAACATGGGAGGGGGGGGTACTTACTTTTGGGGTAAAAGGCCAATATTGTCAAAATACCAGGGATCCATTTCCCGGGGAAAAGGTAAAAAAGGTTTTTAACCAAAAAGGGGCAAAAGACAACTTCACTCTGGCTGTACCCTTTTTCCCAGAACATCACCCATCTGAGATCATGCATACCCAGGAGGGCTCGGGGTTGGAAAACATTTCAGCATTGATGTGAACGAGATGTCAGTTGATCAAATGAAAATGCGGGCCCAAGATGGCCCCAACTTTATCCTTTTCCCTATTGTATGTCTCATAACAAAAAAAAGTTTCAAATGAGCTGATGAGAAATACCTTTTGCCCAAAAAGTTGGAATCCAAACTGTAAATAGTTGTAAAAAAGTGGACCCTTTTAACCGAAACCCCTTTTAAAAAAAAAAAAAAAAAAGGGGGGGAGGAAAGAGGAAAGGGGAGGGGGGGAAAGAGGAAAGGGGAAAGGGGGGGGAGGGAGGAAGAGGAAAAGGGGGGGAAAGAAGAAGGGGAAGGGGAGGGAAAGAGGAAGGGGAGAGAAGGAGGGAAAGGGAAGAGAGAGGAGGGGAGGGAAAAGAGGAAGAGAGAGAGAGGGAGGGAAAAGGAAGAGAGAGAGAGGGGAAAGGGAGGGAAAAGAGGAAGAGAGAGAGAGAGAGAAGGAGGGAAAGGGGGAAGAGAAGAGAGAGAGGAAGGGGGGGGAAAGAGGAAGAGAGAGAGAGGGGAAGGGGGGGAAAGAGAAGAAGAGAGAGAGGGGAATAGACAGAAAGAAAGAATAGAGAGAGAGAAAAAAAAAGAAGAGAAAAAGGAAGGGTTAGAGGGTAATTCCTACGGGGTTTGAAATCTTTTAATGTGTGGTGTGTGCGTGCTACAGCTTTCCCCTCTTAAAGGGGGTTTTTGGGTGGGAAGAGGCCTTGGTCTGAGGTAACCTGTGGTCTCTTCCTCAGCCCGAACCCACTCCCCCAACCCCCCTTCCACCCCCATCCCCCCATCCTCCCTTTTCCTTTCCCCTCCTCCCCACCCCCCCTTTTCCCCTTTTTTTTTTTTCCACGGGCACGTTTGTTCCGGGTGGGGGGAAAGGGACGGGCCCATCCATCGTTGAGGTTTTTGGCGGTGGGTAGTTTGCCGGGGAATTTGGGATTGCCGGGGGATGTCCTGATCCCTCCTACCCCGGAGGGTGGTTTTGGGTGTCCCCGGGCGACGGGTGATTCGGGAAACCCCCTTTTCAGATTCCGGTGGGGGGCCAAAGGGAGGTGTTTGTGGGGGATTCCGGGGCCCCCCTCTTTTGCCCCCGGGTGTCGGCAGATGTGGGTTGTACCCCGGGATTCCCGGTTTACGGGGATGATGGTGGTATGGACGGTTCCATGCTGCACCGCACTTTGGGTGTGAGGTCCGGAAAGGAGGAGATTTCGGGCCCCTTTCTTTCCCTTTAAACTATCCCCCCGGTCCCCTTTTTTTTCTTTTTTTTTTTTTTATTTTCTTTTCTTCTTTCTTATTTTTTTTTTAAAAAAAAAAAGAAGTAACTAAACCAGGTAGCCCAGTCCAAAACCCTGTACCCCCCCCCTTTTTTGATACCCCCGTTTGACTCCCGCCTGTTTTTGGGACCACTCTTGGGAAACCTCCTCATCCCTCTGTACCTTTTTGCCGGTCTGTTTCCCCCTTTCAGGTACTGAGGCCTCGACACCCCCGGTTTTATCTGCCCTTTTGCCCCTCAAAAACCCCGCCTCCCCCTTCCTTTTCGAATCGCCGGCCTTTCCACGTCGGACCAACCGGGTTTCCCACGCCAAACGACAACGACAATTACCGTGATGATTTTCCCCCCTTCCCGTTCTTCCCAGAAAGATCGACACGCCCTACTCCCTTTCCACGCTCAGTTTCAGCCCGCAAAACAAATTTTCTTTACGAGACCCTCACGCCTCTTTCCCACAGTATTGGAAAGGCACCCTACGCCAGTTGGTGATATTTTTTTTCATGCTTTTGGGGCGCCGATCCCCCCCAAACAGAATGCTACCCAGGCTCATGGCTTTTTTTCCCTTTCCCATACGATACTGTTCCTAATTTGGGCACACCCTCAATTTTTTGTAGTGGTACCGCATTCTCCCCCAACCATAGTTCAAAAAAATTTCCCAGACAGGGGACGTTTTCTTGAACAGTGAACTCCAAGATTTTCCCAATCCTCGGTGACACTTCGTTCTTCCTCCCCGTGGGCGGAGAGATCCCCTGGCAATGGGCTCGTTTAACGCAGCCGAACCCCATCCTGCTTTGGCGGACAGGGTTTAAAAGTTAAAAGGGACCCTCACCGCAACAGTGAGAAATTGTTGGTTCCCATCCGCGAAATATTGCAGATCTGCCGAATGCCCAGTCTGGGTCCCGTGACCATTTTTCGTCGCAATCGACCTCCCTTCCTTTAATTGTCGGAGGTCCCCCCCCTCTCGGTTGTCAAGCCCCCAAACGAGGGAAATCCATTACCTCAAAGAGGGGGGTCTCCATGCCATGGCATTTTTCTCATTCTGCCTCCGGGAGACTCCCTGTTTCTTTTTCCCCTGTTTCAAACGTCCCCACTTCTTATCCCATCTTCGCACCCACTTGGGGTTTCCCCCCATAGTCACCCTAGAATTTTTTTGTTGTCTCGGCTCAGACGTCCCACTTCAACGTCTCAGTCTGATTTTTGCTTTTTGTGTTCTTCTCAAAAGCCTCAGTACGAGAGATCTCATGAACCCCCCCAACGTCCCCTTTTTTCTCAAAAGTCAAAAAGGTCCTTAACACCCCCATTTCCACCCCTCTTTTTCCCCCTTCCTGTCTCTGCCGGGCCCCCCTCTCACCCCTTTAAGGTGAGGTTCACCCCCCTTCCCACTGTCCCTTTCCCCCCTGTTCCCCAAAGTTTTTTTCCTCTTTCCAAACCCCCGGTTTCTCCTTTTTCTGTCCCCCCTTCCCCCCATTTCCCCTCCCCCTTTTCCCTCCCCCTCCCTGGTAAGTCCATTCGTTCCCAAATTTTTCTCATCCCCCCCTACCTTTTCCCAAATTGCCCCCTGACTTCCCGGGAATTCAAAACACAAACAATTCTAATATATTGCAGAACCAAACCACAAGGGACATGATCCACCCCCCGCTCCTTCTCTCCCCTCTACCCATCTCCCCCTTCACAGCACCCCGTTCCTTCCTGTTAAATTTTTTCCACTGCTCCATGGACTTTTTAACCCCTCAGTCCGTGAACCCTTTTCCTGGGATTTCAGGATCTTTATTCCAATCCCCTATTTAAGGGAATTTTGGCCTGGGGAACGGGGGAGTTTTGATTTTCCCCCCTTTTCCCCCTGTTGGTGTTTGCTTACAGGAACCAAAATTACCTCCTTGTATTCTCCCCTCTCAGGCTTTAAAAATTTTTGTATTTTTTCAGATCCTTCTGATGGGTCCATTAATGAAAGTGCCTTTTTTCCCAAACCTTTTTTCCATCCATCAGCCTATCCCTTGCATAGGGGGAGGGCCCTTTTTTTATATTTTCTCCTTCTCGGGCATTTCATTGGATTTGTTTCTTTTTTCATTACCACCGATTCTGTTTTTGGTGATTTTAATGCCCACCATTTCCCCTGGGGTCTCCCGGGTTCCGTGGGATTCAGTTGAGGCTTTTTCTTTTACCCCCCCCTCCATGTTTTAAATACAGGTACTACACCATTTTTATCCTGACCACACTCTCTCTTTCATCGACTTCATCTGCCTTCCCCCCCGGGATTAGACTTACTTGATCTGTTCTTCCGACTTACATGACAGCGATCATTTCCCCAAACATTCTTACTTCCCCCTTTTAAATTTACCACCCTTCGACCCACGCGGAAATTTTATCAGGGAAATTGGGAAACCATCCCCCTAACTGTTTTTAGAAGTTCCTTTTTCGTCCTCCATCGATGAACCTTTTCCCCTTTTCGCCTCCCTTTAACCGGCTTCTTCTACTCCCAAACTTGGCAGGCATTCTCAGAAATGCGTGCCTTTGGGGGTTCCTTTTGCCATCATCATTGAAACGCGCATGGGGGGGCCTACAATAGAACCACAAAAGACTTTTGGTTTTAAGCAGAAGGTTTGATCGCCTGGTCATCCGTGAGCTAAAACCCCTTGCTGGCGAGTTTTGTTCCCCCATCACCTCCCTTTTCTATGAGTGCAGCTGGGAGAAAAAGGGGGGTGGGAAAAAATTCTCCCGGGCCCCCCCTGTTTCCCCTTGGGTGGTTAGAAAACCCATAGATGTTAAAAAAAATTGGCAACATCGGCTTATTTCAGGGCCCATCTATGCCCCCATTTTTTTCCTAAGTCCAGAAGTTAGACTTGGACTTTTTTTTTCCCCAAAAAGAACAGATAATTTCCTTTAACCCAAAAACTGAGGGAACACTCCCCGCTTGCCGATCATGGCAGCGCCCACGACATTCATATTTTAACAACATTTTTATCAGTCAGCCCTTTCAGTCCTTTGTTTTTCAATCTTATTTGGGCGGGGTTCTTCCACAGCGTGAAACCGCCTTTTTCCTTTCCCAAAACCAGAACTAGGGGCAGAAACCTCCCCATCGTCCATTGTCTACCAGTGGGTTTTCAAATTGGGAAGCCTGGTAAATAGACGAGTGGTATTTAGAACACCAAAACTCACCGTTATGGCTTTGAAAAGGGCGTTCCCAAAACCCTTACTCGCTTTGGGTGATGTTCGAATGATTTGGGAAAAACCCCCTCATTATTGCCATTTTTTTAAGGGAATTTACACAATTTGAGGATAATATTTTTAAAGGCCCACCCTTAGGGGCCTTTGAGGCAACACCATCCTTCCCAAGAACTTTTTTAATGACAGGCATTTTTTTCCCCCAAAATGCTTCCCGGGCTTTATCCCAATGAAAGGGGTCCCCGGGTGCTGAGACAACACTTTTTTCTCCTGCAAAAAGTTTTGGGCCCCGTCTTCCATCAAAATTTGGTCATCACTCATGTTGATGACCGTTTTTGGGAGGCGCTGACTGTCACCATTTCAGTTTTCCAGCATCATGACCGTGTTTATTCACCACACGGGGTTTTAAAATTTTCCCGCACTAAAAACCCCCCTTACTTTTATAAACTCTTCATCTCCCATCATCCTTTGTACCCCATCTCCGATTTTCACCTAAAACCCCCCAAATTCTTTTACTGAACTCTGTCATCTCCGATCATCCGCCTTTCTCCATCCCCCGAACGTGATCAGTCGTTTCTGGGGCCCCCTTATTTAAGGGATCCTGAAACTCACATTACCTCTGAAGGGAACTTTCCCGCCGGTGAACCCTTTTTAAAACCCGTCATCTTTCATGGGGTGATCGTCGAACCCTCCCTTTGCCACATTCCACCCCTTATGAAACTTTGAAAGGGGAAAATCTATTCAGGGGGCATCCCTGCCCTTCGCCTTTAAACCCCCTTCATCACCAAAGGGTTTTTATGCCCTTTGGGGCTTTTTGCTCTTCCCGTCAGGCCCTTCCCAGAGCAACGTTCCATTTTATCCGATCGGGATGCCCATTCCTCACCTATGAAATCTCGATCTCCGAAACCCCATTTTAGAATGGTCACGTATTAGTAACATTCTTTTTTTTTTTCGTCGCCCCCCGTTTACTGTTTCCCCTTCTTGTTTTCCTTTGTCTTCTTTCAATTACCACCTTTTTTGACATGAAACCACTTTTCCCTACCCCTGGGGAAATTCCAGCTTTTGAGTCTTTTTTTTTCTCCCCCGCCGAAAGAACTGTCTCGGGGTTCCCCCCCCCTTTTTTTTTTCCACTTTACTCATTCTCTGCCATTGCGGGCACAGATGGGCCCGTCTTCTGACGGCAGGTTCCGCAGTGTTTCCGGACAGCTAACAAGGGCATTTTTTATCTTCTGATTTTTACTGCGAAATTTTATGCCCTCCCACAGTATTTTCCATTGCCCCGCTGTTTTCTGTAACCTACTGATCATCCCTCCTCCCTTCTGCCGCCCAATACCTTCGCTTCCTTCCCTACCCTGCAGCGCTGTATAGCCCTTGTGGCTTAGCGCTTCTTTTTTATTATAATAATAATAATACAGCTATTCAAGTGCCTAACAGCAGATCCTGTTCTCACCTAGTGTTTGTGTGTATGTGTGCATTTATGTAAGCAGTCCTTATTTCCCTCGTATGTACTACATATGTTTTGCATATGTACCCTATCTCTTAGTTCCCACTGTACTGTCTTGTGTGCCTAAAATTACGTAAATTCACATAAAGGTGTGAAATCCTGTATATCTGTGTGTGTGTGTGTGTGTGTGTGTGTGTGTGTGTATGTATGTGTATGTGTATGTTGTGTGTTGTGTGTGTGTATGCGTGTGTTTATGTAAGCAGTCTTTATTTCCCTCGTATGTACTACATATATTTTGCATATGTACCCAATCTCTTGGTTCCCACTGTACTGTCTTGTGCCTAAAATTACGTTCAATTCTGTATGCTAGGCTTCGCTAGGCTACCTCTCATACTAGGCTATCTATCATTAACTGCTTAACTCTCCTACACCTCAATAAAGTCTATTATATGCCAGTAAATGCTACTTATTCTAATTCTGATAGCTCAAGGAGAGTGACCCCCAATTTCCAGCTAGAGACTGGTGCTGGCCCCATGCAACTCAAACTAGGTGAATATTATGTGCGGCTGGCAGTGGAGTAATGTTGTCGTCCGTCCTGGGTCCCAGTAGTTGAAAATCCTTGATGCTTCTCGGTAATTTTTCCACTAACTTCCTGTAGGCACTGATGTCTCTAGCTAAACTAATTTTTTTTCACTCACTGTATTTACTGACACATCTATACATATCTCTTATCTCCCTGGTCTTGAGTCGCACTTATTCTTCAAATACCCCACTGCGTTATTATGGCAACACTATTTAGGGCTGACACAACCGTTCACCTTCCTTCCAACGGCCCTCACATAATAACTGTCACTATTTACTATGTTTGCTTTTCTGTGATCACTTATATTTCATTTTTTCGGGGCTTAAGTGATTATATTCACTCTTATGCGTGCACACGCCTATATCCCACACTCTATTCCTTATGGTACAGTCAGAAATTACCACCAAAACACGAGCTCAAACCGCGTGACTCCTCCACGTGTGTGTGTGTGTGTGTGTGTGTGTGTGTGTGTGTGTGTGTGTGTGTGCGTGCGTGCGTGCGTGCGTGCGTACGTGCTTGCCTAGTGCTGCACACTAGTTTGTCGTCATTGAGTCTCATGTGGCTGAGACTCAGCTCCTGGCCCCATCCTAGACTACTTTCATCGGAATCAGCAATTTCTAGCCTCCTGTGCTGCTTCATACCTACTCTTGAAGCAGTGCATGGAGATTTTCTCCACTGAATACATAGCTACAGGACTAAATATGAGAAGGTGCAAGAAGCCAGAAACCTGAAATGTCGATCAGCGTATCATTCAAGAGTGGTCTGTAATTGTGTGTGTACTCACCTATTTGTCGTTGCTGGGGTCGGGTCTCTGCTCCTAGTCCTGCCTCTCAATTTCCCAGGTCACTCCCACACGTTTCTCATCTTCAGATAAATTCCTTATATATATATATATATATATATTATTGATTTGCGGCCTTCCTCATTCGGTCCGTCCTGGACCACTGCTACTGGCCCAGGGCTACTGCTACTGGTTCTGGACCACTGCTACTGGTCCTGGACCACTGCTACTGGTCCAGGATCACTGCTACTTGTTCTGGACCAATGCTACTGGTTCTGGACCACTGCTACTGGTCCAGGACCACTGCTACTGGTCCAGCACCACTGCTACTGGTCCAGAACCACTGCTACTGGTCCAGAACCACTTCTGCTGGTCCAGAACCACTTCTGCTACTAATCCTGGACCATTGCTACTGGCCCTGGACCACTGCTACTGGTCCAGGATGGGGCGAAACTTCATCATAAGTGTCGTCTCCTAAGTCAGGGATTTTGGTCATCTCTTCCGGTCATTGTGATTTTTATTTTTTTATTTGTTTTTTCATCTTTGTCGGTTTCCCTACGTTGTTAGGCTTTGTATATTTCTAGCTAGAAGCTTCCATGATTTTCACCTTGCTAAATTGTCTGTGGTATAAATTCGCGTAGTAATTTTGTGATTCTTTTGCCATTGAGAGCGCATCTTTCAATCGCTTGTTTACGTAATTGTTTCTTCATAATTCTTCTTCTTTCTTCAGTCTACTCTTCTGTTGTCTTGAAAGTCATGTGAGTGTGTGGCAGTTTTGATTCAGATTTTGTTTTCGTTGCTGTGTAGGTGTCAGTCTTTCGTTTGGCCTCACTTCTCTCCTGTGAGTATTTGTTTCTGGTTCCTTTGTTTACCTTTCCCTTTTTTACTCTCATTAGCGTTCTACAATCTTCTCACGTTGGTTTAATATAAATATTTTCTTTCCTTTCTTCCCTGCATCTTTTCGTGAACACGAACTCTCTCATGAGAGAGAGAGAGAGAGAGAGAGAGAGAGAGAGAGAGAGTATATAAAAGCATCAAAAAGCATCAACATTTGCTCCAGGGAGCGACAAACTAAAACATCACAACCAGCCATCAAACCTATAAACGAGAAAGAGAGAGGAACACAAAATCTAGCTGTAGGCATCTGATAGCCTACAGTCTTGAAGACATCACTGTACTTACCCCGGCGATAACCCTCAGCCCACAGACCATTACTGCCTTTAACTGTGAGCCAAGTGTCTTGATAAACGAGTGCCCTCGTAACTGTGAACCAAGTGTCCAGATGATAAGTGTCCTCTTAAGTGTGTTTGAGCTGAGTCTTAAGATTCTGGCAGCGAGGCAGAGCTTGATTTGTGCACAGTTCGCTGGTGGAATGTGACCACAATGCCTCAGGCGAGCTGTAAACTAAGATCTTATACAAAATATAAAACAGTTTACGTGGGTCAAATGCATTTGTTTACAGCATATGAACATCAAAACGAAATGTAATGTTTTGCTGTTATTATTATTATTATTATTATTATTGTTATTTAACTATTTTTCACATTTTTGCATATTATGGTACCTGTTTATTGATATATATATCTGGAGTTTATCTGGAGAGAGTTCCGGGGGTCAACGCCCCCGCGGCCCGGTCTGTGACCAGGCCTCCTTAGATCAGTGTCCCAGGATGCGACCCACACCAGTCGACTAACACCCAGGTACCCATTTTACTGATGGGGAACATAGACAACAGGTGGAAGGAAACACGTCCAATGTTTCTACTCTGGCTGGGAATCGAACCCAGGCCCTCACCGTGTGAAGCGAGAGCGTTAACCACCAGGCCACCACCATACAATGTGTGTGTATGGATCATTGCAAACAGTACTGGATGTTCTATCTTGTATTCGTTAATAGTGAGAAAGAAATCCCACTCTCGCTCCCAGGTTTTCTTTATACAGGAAGATCATGATAAAAACAAACATTAACGGGAACTTGAGAGTAAAAATGCATCATAGAAAATGGGGAAAGGTAGGAAGTGAACTTAAATGAGTGAGGGAGAGAGAGAGAGAGGGAGAGAGAGAGAGAGAGAGAGGGAGAGAGAGAGAGAGGGAGAGAGAGAGTTATAAAAATATTCCAGTAAAATGCAAGTAGTCAGAGATGTTTCTGCTCTATAAACGCGAAAGCTTTTGAAAAGTTTGAATTTGGTGAGGCGACAAGCAGGATGAACAACGGTGAGAGAAGTGTCAAAAGGATTCAGTAACTAGTGCAGGTCGGAGAGTGAATACATTCCCGTCTGAGCCACGGAACTCCTGGGATAAAAAAAATAACACGAGCATTTTATAATACGGGAGAAATGGGTGAAAACGGGGATTTTAAAACGCGCACACGGATGTACTTTCTCTGAGGCTGTTCTTTGTGTGTACTCGCCTAGCTGTGTGTGTTTGTGTGTAGTCACGTATTCCTGGTTGCAGGGTCGAGTTGCAGCTCCTGGTCCCGCTTCTTCGCTGGTTGCTGCACTCCCTGTTCTAAGAGCCTTGTCATACTTAAACCTATGTATGGATCCTGCCTCCACTACATCGCTCTCCACATTGTTCCACTTCCTGACAACTCTAATGCTGAAGAAACACTTCCTAACATCCCTGTGACTCAATCCGAATTTTCAATTTAGAGTTTTGACCCCATGTTGCTGTGTCCCATCTCTGCATCATCCTGGCCCTATCCACCTTGCTCCTCTGTTCCTTGTTCCTCTGTTCCATGTTCCTCTCAATATAAAATACTGAGAAGACTTTATACGTTATCATGTGTGTGTGTGTGTGTGTGTGTGTGTGTGTGTGTGTGTGTGTGTATGTATTTATTTGTGGGCGAATCTCGGCTCCTGTTAATGCCTCTTGCTGGATTTACTCCTAGCTTTGAGGGTCCTGTCGTACCTTTTCTCTAAACAATGAATAGAGACTGCCTCTAGTCCATAATCCGCTCATATGCTGTACTTTCATCAAGATTGATGGACTGAACACATCGACTCAAGGCTGAGGGGACTGACTACCTCAAACTACTACTCATCTTCCACCATTCATCTCTGTACCTGACTGAGGAAGCCACTTGCTAGCGAAACGTTTCCACAATAAAGATACCCAACTTGATAAATTAGACACATACGCAACACTTCGGTATCTTGGGTATCCAGGCTGAGGGACGGATTACCTCATTCTCCTTCTGATCTTCACTATTTGTATTGGACTGATGAAACCATTTTGTGGCGCAACTGTCCTACAATAGAGATGTCCAAGTGTTGTGGTGGTGGTATTAGACTGGTAGTAGTGGTGGTGGTGGTATTAGATTGGTAGTAGTGGTGGTGGTATTAGATTGGTAGTAGTGGTGGTGGTATTAGACTGGTAGTAGTGGTGGTGGTAGTAGACTGGTGGTAGTGGTGGTGGTGCTGGTATTAGATTGGTAGTAGTGGTGGTGGTATTAGACTGGTAGTAGTGGTGGTGGTGCTGGTATTTGACTGGTAGTAATGGTGGTGGTGGTATTAAACTGGTAGTAGTGGTGGTGGTATTAAACTGGTAGTAGTGGTGATGGTGGTATTAAGCTGGTAGTAGTGGTGGTGGTATTAGACTGGTGGTGGTATTAGACTGGTAGTAGTAGTGGTGATGAATGGTTTCGAAAACCGACAAGTTGAAGAATTGAGACACTTACGCAACACATGGGAATCTTTATTGAAGAAACGTTTCGCCACACAGTGACTTCATCAGTCTTATACAAAGTAGAAATGGGTAAGGAGAGGAGTAGTTTGAGGTAATCAGTCCCTCAACCTGGAATCGATGTGTTCAGGAAGTACACCAGAGGGCCAGAACTGAGAATTGATACACTTATGTGTTGCATAAGTGTCTCACTTCTTCAACATGTCGGTTTTCAAAATCATCACATCTGTCAGACACTGCAACATCATGGGATCTTGGTACAAAGACTTCAACGCTTGCCCAACCTTTGGACGACGACCTACTTACACTAGTGGCAGGTCCCACTGTGATCCCGCCTCCTCCTGCTTCAACTCACATGACTGCAGTATATAAGCCACCTCTCTGGCCCTATGCTGCACTTCCTACAAAAGTGATGGACTGAACACATCGATTCCAGGTTGAGGGACTGATTACCTCGACCTCCTCCTCTCCTTACCCATTTCTACTTTGTATTGGACTGATGAAGCCACTGTGTGGCGAAACGTTTCCTCAATAAAGATTCCCATGTGTTGCATAAGTGTCTCAATTCTTCAGTAGTAGTAGTGGTGGTGATGGTGGTATTAGACTGATAGTAATGGTGGTAGTGGTATTAGACTGATAGTAGTAGTGGTGGAGCCTGGATGGTGCTCCATGTTAGACCTGTCTATGGGAATCAAGCACCATCACGGAACTCATTTTAAAAAGCATGTAAGGAAATTGAAGAGAGTCTAAATTGAAGAGAGCTATGAGGAAAGGCGAATGGAACTAAACCTGACGACGGTAGAGGATAGAAGAACCAAGGAAGTCGTGATAACGACATATAAAATACTCAGAGGACTTGACAGGGCGAACGGGGATACATAATGAGAATCGGGAACCGGTATACGAGGGCACAGGTGGAAGATCAGGAGACGGATGAGATTCAGGATCGTCAGGAAGTATTTCTTCAGCCTCAGGCTGCTCAGGAAGTGTAATGATCAGGACGAAGTAGTGAAGGTAAGATCTATACATAGTTGAAAGAACAGGTGCGACAGAGCTCATGAAGGGTAGAAGGGAATGAATTCAGCAAGTGAAAAGTTAAGAGCCAGCACCACAAATTGGACACACATCCACAAAGGGCCAGGAGCTGTGAATCGACCTCTGCAACCACATACAGGCGAGTACACACACAGCACGAAATCTCTCGCGCGCCTGCACTCTACGCTTTCAGGGTTATTGTTATTTTTATTGTTATTGTCGTTGCTGCTGTCAGCCTGAGTCTTCAGGAGGCAAAATATTTTGAACGCAGTTGATGTGCTTTTGTCCACCACCACACTTCACCGTGATGAATCTTTACTGTGTGTGTCTGTGTCTGTGTCTGTGGGTATCTTTACTATAGAAACGTTTCGCCAACCAGAAGCTTCCTCAGTCCAGTACAGAGAATAATGGTAGAAGACCAGGAGGAAGTTGAGGTAATTAGTCCCTCAGCCTGGAGTCGATGTGATCAGTCCATCAATCTTTTCAAATATACCTGAAAAGTGTTCCGGGGGGTCAACGCCCCCGCGGCCCGGTCCATGACCAGGCCTAGCGATGGATAAGGGCCTGATCACCCAGGCTGTTACAGCTGGCCGCACGCAAACTAACGTCCGATCCACAGGTACTATACATGCCTATCCAGATCCTTGACGACAACAAAGGGTCTATCGGTAATCCCCCTAATGCGGCTCTCTAATGATATGCTTGACGATATGCTTGCTGCATAGTCCTCGTCTTAGGATTATAGCTCCTGTCCCCTACTCCTTAACAGCTATGTTAAAAATAGCATAGGAAACCGACAGAGCTCTTGATTCAAGGAATTGGGTCTACCCTCCGGTTAAATTTAACTTGATTGCCTCTTATTTGCCAGGTACTGTGGGATTCCTGCGGGTTTAACGCTTCCCACGTGGAAACCTTGATATTCCCACTTGCTCATACTGGAATCCTTGATATCCCGGTTCTTAATTAATGGAAACCTTGATATTCCCACTGGCTCATACTGGAAGCCTTGATATTCTCACTGGTTCTTACTGGAAGCCTTGATATTATCACTGGTTCTTACTGGAAGCCTTGATATTCCCACTGGTTCTTACTGGAAGCCTTGATATTCTCACTGGTTCTTACTGGAAGCCTTGATATTCTCACTGGTTCTTACTGGAAGCCTTGATATTCCCACTGGTTCTTACTGGAAGCCTTAATATTCTCACTGGTTCTTACTGGAAGCCTTGATATTCTCACTGGTTCTTACTGGAAGCCTTGATATTCTCACTGGTTCTTACTGGAAGCCTTAATATTCTCACTGGTTCTTACTGGAAGCCTTGATATTCTCACTGGTTCTTACTGGAAGCCTTGATATTCTCACTGGTTCTTACTGGAAGCCTTGATATTCCCACTGGTTCTTACCGGAAGCCTTGATATTCCCACGGGGTTAAACCGGCAACCTCGTGCCTTTAAATTTTCAGTCTCCTTAGACTCAAATTTTAAATCTACTACAGGTTAATCGTTTTATTTTTTGAGTAAAATCTTCGACTGGTGGAAGTAAACCGGTCGTCAGTCTTATCAGATTTTTGTATTCATATATAGTGATAAACCTCTGTGAGGTATTTAGCGCGAGGAGAGGTGAAGACTCGGTCCTCCGTCCCTTAATCTTACAGAGACCTGATGTTGAAAATGTCAAAATGTTGGTAGAATTACCAACAATATGTGAGATGAAACTAATGTGATATTTTATTGTGGCAACGTTTCGCTCTACAAGAGCTTCAGAAAGCTCCTGTAGAGCGAAACGTTGCCTAACATGTTAAAAATTATACAAAATACCTACTGTCCGGGACTGACCACCTCAAATGCTATTTCTCCAAGGTTGATGGACTGATTACATCATATTCATTTCACTACTACACCTGCTGCCTCTGTATTTGACTGAAGAAGAAGAAAGTTAACACACATGTGCAACATCTCTGCATCTTTATTGTAGACGTTTCGCCATCCAGTGACTTCATCAGTACAAATTCTAGAACATGACTTGAAGACAGTAGAACTCTATCCAAAAGGTGAGGTAATCAGTCCCTCAGCCTTGGAGTTGGTGTGAAGAGCACCGTAGTCGTGGAGATTCATCTTGTCGGTATTACATACATTTCTTGCACCACTTGACAGAAGAAGCCTACTGAGTAGGCGAAACGTTTCAACAATAGGGATTCTCTAACAGTTCCGGAGACCTACATGGGTAGGAAACAGGTGAAGTCGTTCGCGAGAAATGAGCAGCATGAATCTCAAGGTAACTTTCGCACTAAATGTTGAAAAGATCACAAACAAAGCAGTAGATCTTGACAGTTTACAGTCTCTTCATGGGACTCTTAAGTGAGTCTATTTGCATAAATATTGGGCCCATTGTAATTCCAGGAGGCAGTTATTGAGACGTATTTTTTCGAGAAACGACACTCTCTATGTTGATGGATTACGTCAATAAAGTTGTCTTCCATTAAATATTTTATGCTGCGTTCATGTCGAGATTGAGGGACTGATTACATTGACTCCAGACTGAGGGACTGATTACATTGACTCCAGACTGAGGGACTGATTACATTGACTCCAGACTGAGGGACTGATTACATTGACTCCAGACTGAGGGACTGATTACATTGACTCCAGACTGAGGGACTGATTACATTGACTCCAGACTGAGGGACTGATTACATTGACTCCAGACTGAGGGACTGATTACATTGACTCCAGACTGAGGGACTGATTACATTGACTTCAGACTGATTACACTGACTCCAGACTGAGGGACTGATTACATTGACTCCCGACTGAGGGACTGATTACATTGACTCCAGACTGAGGGACTGATTACATTGACTCCAGACTGAGGGACTGATTACATTGACTCCAGACTGAGGGGCTGATTACATTGACTTCAGACTGAGGGACTGATTACACTGACTCCAGACTGAGGGACTGATTACATTGACTCCAGACTGAGGGACTGATTACATTGACTCCAGACTGAGGGACTGATTACATTGACTCCAGACTGAGGGGCTGATTACATTGACTTCAGACTGAGGGACTGATTACACTGACTCCAGACTGAGGGACTGATTACATTGACTCCCGACTGAGGGGCTGATTACATTGACTTCAGACTGAGGGACTGATTACATTGATTCCAGACTGAGGGACTGATTACATTGATTCTAGACTGAGGGACTGATTACATTGACTCCAGACTGAGGGACTGATTACATTGATTCCAGACTGAGGGACTGATTACATTGACTCCAGACTGAGGGACTGATTACATTGACTCCAGACTGAGGGACTGATTACATTGACTCCAGACTGAGGGACTGATTACATTGACTCCAGACTGAGGGACTGATTACATTGACTCCAGACTGAGGGACTGATTACATTGACTCCAGACTGAGGGACTGATTACATTGACTCCAGACTGAGGGACTGATTACATTGACTCCAGACTGAGGGACTGATTACATTGACTCCAGACTGAGGGACTGATTACATTGACTCCAGACTGAGGGACTGATTACATTGACTCCAGACTGAGGGACTGATTACATTGACTCCAGACTGAGGGACTGATTACATTGACTTCAGACTGAGGGGCTGATTACATTGATTCCAGACTGAGGGACTGATTACATTGACTCCAGACTGAGGGGCTGATTACATTGACTTCAGACTGAGGGACTGATTACATTGATTCCAGACTGAGGGACTGATTACATTGACTCCAGACTGAGGGGCTGATTACATTGACTCCAGACTGAGGGACTGATTACATTGATTCCAGACTGAGGGACTGATTACATTGACTCCAGACTGAGTGGCTGATTACATTGACTTCAGACTGAGGGACTGATTACATTGATTCCAGACTGAGGGACTGATTACATTGATTCCAGACTGAGGGACTGATTACATTGATTCTAGACTGAGGGACTGATTACATTGATTCCAGACTGAGGGGCTGATTACATTGACTCTAGACTGAGGGACTGATTACATTGATTCCAGATTGAGGGACTGATTGCATTGACTCCAGATTGAGGGACTGACTACATTGACTCCAGACTGAGGGACTGATTGCATTGACTCCAGACTGATGGACTGATTACCTTAAATCCTTCTGATCTTCACCATACTTCTTTGTATAGGGCTGATGACGCCACTGTGTGGCGAAACGTTTCCTCAGTAATACTTCAGGTACATATATCCTTCCCGGGACAGGAGAGTTGAGACAAAAGTGGAGGGAGGAAAATCACAGGTACACAGTAATGCTTGTTCCTAGATATTTACTGACCCCCGTTTTTTGATCCAAGTCATCGACCCCTTCGATAGTTTCATCGACCCTTAAGGGTTAATATCGACTATGATGACATCACGCATCTCAGTATAATGCCTACTTATAATGGAAAGTAATCTCCCTCTCTCCTACACGCCCTAACCTGAGCCTAACTATCCTCATAAAAACACTTGGGAAGCCCTACTCTAGACGCTCAAGTGTTAGCGTGGTTCAGGCAATATCTATGAATTCCTGCAGGCCAAAACGTCAGCATTACGCAAAATAATTCTTGCCTGCATAAATTCTAGCAGCCCAAAATTCTGCATCAGGCATCAGTGCTTCGGTGTATTCAGAATCTCGTATTAATATGCAAATTTACGGTGACGGGAGCTACCCCTCAAATGTCTGGACAAATGGAGGATCACCTGGGGTAGGGAGAGAACTGTTCCTGTGTGTCTGTCTATGGTGATGTCTATATATCTGTTTCAGTCTATTTTTATGGGTGTTTGTATACGTGTATTTGTGTGCCTGTCAATGAATATCTGGCTGTATCTATGTATTTCTGTATATGTGGTTGGTTGTGTCTGGGTGCTCTTGAGTGACTCAGACAAGAAGTGTCTGTGTCTTTGCATGTTTGTGTCTGTAATTGTGTCTGTGCTTGTCTGTGACTGTCTGAGCGTCTCTATTATTATCTGTCTATTGTTGTGTGTGTGTGTGTGTGTGTGTGTGTGTGTGTGTGTACTCACCTAACTGCAGTTGTGGTCCAAGAATTAAAGGTGATAACCCTCCATCCCTCAGACACAATATAATCCTTACGGATTCAACGCTTCCTCCACAATAAAATAATGAATAACAATTAGTAACCCCTAGTAACCCCTTCTCCTGTATAAATTACTAAACATAAGAAGAAAGAACTTTCTTTTTTTTCGGGTCGCCCTGCCTAGGTGGGAGACTGCCGATATGTTGAAAAAAAAAATTAGGTATAGTTTGGTGGCTGCGCGATTTGGGTAAGACATCCAGTTCTTCGCGAGCCCAGCCGCCTCTACCTCAATGTATGCTAAAGGAATAGTGCAGCGTGGTGAAAAAAATCTTATACAGCGAAATATAAAATATACATTCATATACGTATACATGCACGTACGTATATGCGCTTTTGCATGTCAGTGTATATGCATATGTATGTGTATTTGCATATGTATGCATGAATGCACACTCTTTTGGGAGAGACGAATATCTTAAAATACACCAGCAGATTTTCTTTGAAACCAACCAAATTTGCATAAAGTTAACAGTGTTGGAGGGTAAAGCCAATTGGACGAGGCACTCAGAAATTTTAGCATGGAAGCCAGTATTTAATTTTTTTGAGTTTCTTCCTTAGGGAAGAACAGGTTGGGGCCTAACACTGGTCAAAATCAATCGAAAGTGCTATTAAACTAGCGGGTGTGAACTGAACTTGCCTAGCATGGACTAGTAGGCCTGGAAAAGTAAACATAGAAGCAGTATAATGTGTCCTTTATTGACGACGTTTCGCCCACACAGTAGGCTTTATCAAGTCACAAACAGATCTGTGATTTGATAAAGCCCACTGTGTGGGCGAAACGTTATCAATAAAGGATCACATTATACTGCTTCTATGTTTGTTTATTTTTCAATTGTGTCGGTATTTTATACCATTTCCACCAGTAGGCCTGCAGCAGTGCTTCTTCTTATACTCTTCAGTAGTAACTCCAGAACCGTCATGACGGAGCAGCTGAAATTAGTTTTCACTGAATTTCATATTGTTGCCAGTGGCCCACTGGAAAACTTGGTTTATATCTGCTTGGAGATTTGCAGTCTCATTCACATCAAGTAAATGCATTCAAACCATACCATGGGTGGGGTTAGAACCTGCGATCAGAGAGTCTGGAGTTTCGAGATTCTCTGATCGCGAGTTCTAACCCCACCCGTGGTATGGTTTGTTTGTAGTCGTGTCGTTACGATTTCGTGAGTCAGTTACAATGCATTTGTTTTCATTTTTCCATTGTGTCGGTATTTTATACCATTTATCTCCATTGTCTACAGTGAATGATACGGTGCTATGACACAAGTCATAGCACCGTATTCTGATTAACAGACTGTTTCACTGTAACAATCTTTGACTTGATTCTAGTTATTTTTTGGACGCCTATTGTGCGCTATTACATCATGATCGTATTTGTTGAAGACTTTTGCAAAGTCTGTGTATATTACCTCAGTTTTTTGCTTGTCTTCCAGGGCATTCAAGACCTTGTTCCAATGGTCCAGTAGATGCAAGAAGCAGGAGCGACTTTTCTATACCTATGCTGCAGTGGATTGTGCGACTGTGAATCCATGTAGATAGCCATCTTGCTTCTTAAAAGTCTCAGATTTTTATGAGGGACGTCAATGCTATCGGTCTGTAGTTCTCTGTCTTTGCTTTGTGGAGTGCGGTTATATCCGTAGCTTAGAATGGATGTGTGATTACCCCCGTGTCTAGGCAATCTCTCAATAGAATATTCAGAGCACGTGAAAGGGAATTCCTGCAGTTCTTGATAAACATTGAATTCCATTAGCCTGGGCCTGGGGCAGAGTGTATGGGCAATGGGCATGCTGTCCCAGGCTTGTTTGAGGTGTGTTTAATGTCAGAAATTGTGGGTAATGTCGACAAAATTGTCTCGTTTATGAAGAATTAATTCTGACTGTCTAACTTAGTCTGATTAACAGCTAACTGAATACAGATTCTTACTGAGACATGAATGTCTCATTCATTCCTTTACTGTTGTCGGCGTCAGCTCTACCTTTGTGGTTTTTCTTTGAATTTTGAAGAGACAGGAAGTGAGAGAACAGTCAATTAAAAGGAAAGTTGAAAGAGAGAGAGAGAGAGAGAGAGAGAGAAACAGGTAATTAGAGTAGTAGGCATGAAGGGAAGCGAGGGAGGGAGAGAGCAGGTAAGAGGGAGTTAGGGTGGGAGGGAGCAGGTAGGATGGATAGAGGGAGTGGGCAGGGATTGTGTGTTCAGCCTCCCGGGAAATATATGTAAATTGGGAGATTATATTTGGCTTTGTTCACGCGGCGATGTTGGTGCGACGCTACACACACACACACACACACACACACACACACACACACACACACACACACACACACACACACACACACACACACACACACACACACACACACACGTACGTACGTACGCAACAGACAGCTTAAACTGTCAAAAAACCAGCACAAGCTTTCTACAAACCCACCTCGAGGTTCAAACACAGATGTGCTTTTTAGGGATTTAATGAGCTGGTGGAATGTAAAGTAACTTCTCTGAAAGGATTCAGGGAAAAGTGGTTAGATGAGTCAGAGTCCTGGACGTGGGTACCTGGACTCTGAAGGATGGGTGGGGGATGTTAAAGTTCTGAGGCACCCCTTACCCCAGTGGGAGTCCCAAACACAGGTATAACCCGCTTACCCCTGTGACGATGTTAAGGTTCTGAGGCACCCCTTACCCCAGTTAGAGCCCCAAACACAGGTGTAACCCCCTTCCCCCTGTGACGATGTTAGGGTTCTGAGGCACCCCTTACCCCAGTTAGAGCCCCAAACACAGGTGTAACCCCGTTCCCCCTGTGACGATGTTAAGGTTCTGAGGCACTTCCTACCCCAGTGGGAGCCCCAAACACAGGTGTATCCCCCTTCCTCCTTTTAATAATAACCCATCCCTCAATCCTAGCGTATCCAGGCGAGAGAGATGATTCGTCACCAACCACAAACCTCATGGCCGTCTTCATTGTAGTCTTCCTCCAAGTATCCCTTTAAAGAAAGATTGTAACGAGCCGTTTCACACTCGAGGCGTCGGACCATCCTCCTTAATATCGCTAGTTGGCGTTCCAGACAGTCAGCAGGTAATTAGGTAATCCCGGCTCTGGTTAAGTAGTATCTGAATGCATTCCGAGTCACCTAGGGAATAACATGCAGTTTCTTGTAGAGTTTCTCTCTCTCTCTCTCTTTCTCAGTCGTTAAGTTTTCAGTGTCGCTCGAGATTTTCTTCATCCGTTCCCTCTTTTAATGAAATTTTTAGTGTTTTTAATTATTTTTTATTATTATTATTAGTAGTAGTAGTATGGTAATTATAATGGAAAAAAATATTTACATTTTATTAATTATCATCATTAGTGTTAGAATTATTACCGTAATTTTATTGAGGAAATTATTTATATTATTATTATTATTATGATTATCGTTTTAATGAGAATATCTTTATTTTATATTATTATCGTTGTTTTAATGAGCATTATTATTCTTATTCTTATTTACATAATCGTTGTTTTAACGAGAGAATTATCTTTGATTTAATGGGAACATTATTACAATTATATTATAATTATTGTTTTAATGAGAACAGTAATTATATTACTGGTATTTTTATATTCATTGAGAAGCACTAAGACCTTATGAGACACATAGCTCATAGGGAATGAGAAACAATTAGATCTGATCAAACGACGTATCGGATACTATCAGTTTCCAGGATCCTTGAAAATAAATGGTATAAAATACCGACACAATGGAAACATAAACACATATGCAGTTTAATGTGATCCTTTATTGACAACGTTTCGCCCACACAGTGGGCTTTTTCAAGTCACACACAGATCTGTGTGTGAGTTGAAAAAGACCACTGTGTGGGCGAAACGTTGTCAAAGGATCACATTAAACTGCATATGTGTTTGTTCCCAGGATCCATAACTTTTAGTCAACATCGAGACACCCCTTTCTAATCTAGTTTTGCAAAAACACGCTTTTCTTAGTTCTTTTTACTTCTTTTTTTTTTTGTATTTATATAAAAAAGAAACATTTGCGCCGCAGTGCGGTGTTTCTAAATGCCATTTTGCAGTTTCGCTCCCCGTTTAGGACTCTCGTTATCTCCGGGACAATTCCAGGTCTCTACGACTCCAGCCAAAAATCCTCGCAGTTGGGACAATGGTCACCCAGCGATGCACAATCTTTAGTAAAACACCTGGAAGGGACAGTGCTTATCCAATAATGGTAATAATTAATCATATAATAATAGTCATTCCTAATGGTTGTAATTATCACCATATTTGTTAAACGGGTGGACCGGTAAGCCAGTGGAAGGCCTCGGTCAGATTACTAAAAGCTCCAACTGTTGGTTATGATATGACTAAGATCCGCTTCAGGAAACGCTTGTTCTGTTCCCTGATAAACCTTACCTAAGTAATAATAATAATAATAATAATAATAATAATAATAATAATAATAATAATAATGTAATGCCTGCAGTGGATTTATATCTAATCTTCAGTTCTTTCACCAGCGTTTTTTCTTTCCTTTTCGCCTTCTATTTCTCCTTTTTCCCCTCTTTGCCTTCTTTGACATCTTCATCCTCATTCGTACAGCCCTCACCCAGCTAGTCAGTAGGTTCCTTCTTACTCCTACTCCGCCTTCTATCCTCAGCCCCCCACCCCCCTCTTCCTCCTTTCCTCATCTTCCATCCCACCAACACGAGTGATTTTCACTCTCCTCTGATCTCTGGATGTTTCCCCACAACCCGCCCCGGAAGATTCATCACTGCCGCTGATGCACAGTCTGGCGATACACAAGAACCAACACATTTCACCCTCCACTGGTGCTCTTTCTGCTCTATTGCCTCTTGATCTCAGTTTAGAATGTTTTTTCTTTCGTCTTCCCAAGAAGATTAAAAATTTTCTTGATAGTCTTTTCGTGACTAGTTATTTTGACGATTGTTTAATGTTTGGTATTTTTAGGTAAACACGATCTGGTTGGGAGAAAAATAAAAAGTATTCTGGTTATGCAGAACTAAAGCTTACTCATCTAGATTTTCTTGCCAAGGCTCACTCCCTAATCAACACTTGCCAAGGCTCACTCCCTAATCAACACTTGCCAAGGCTCACTCCCTAATCAACACTTGCCAAGGCTCACTCCCTAATCAACACTTGCCAAGGCTCACTCCCTAATCAACACTTACCAAGGCTCACTCCCTAATCAACACTTGCCAAGGCTCACTCCCTAATCAACACTTGCCAAGGCTCACTCCCTAATCAACACTTGCCAAGGCTCACTCCCTCACCAACACTTGCCAAGGCTCACTCCCTCACCAACACTTGCCAAGGCTCGCTTCCTAATCACACTTACCAAGGCTCACTCCTTAATCAACACTTGCCAAGGCTCACTCCCTAATCAACACTTGCCAAGGCTCACTCCCTAATCAACACTTGCCAAGGCTCACTCCCTAATCAACACTTGCCAAGGCTCACTCCCTAATCAACACTTGCCAAGGCTCACTCCCTAATCAACACTTGCCAAGGCTCACTCCCTAATCAACACTTGCCAAGGCTCACTCCCTAATCAACACTTGCCAAGGCTCACTCCCTAATCAACACTTGCCAAGGCTCACTCCCTAATCAACACTTATCAAGGCTCACTCCCTCACCAACACTTGCCAAGGCTCACTCCCTCACCAACACTTGCCAAGGCTCACTCCCTCACCAACACTTGCCAAGGCTCACTCCCTAATCAACACTTGCCAAGGCTCACTCCCTAATCAACACTTGCCAAGGCTCACTCCCTCACTAACACTTGCCAAGGCTCACTCCCTCACCAACACTTGCCAAGGCTCACTCCCTCACCAACACTTGCCAAGGCTCACTCCCTCACCAACACTTGCCAAGGCTCACTCCCTCACCAACACTTGCCAAGGCTCACTCCCTCACCAACACTTACCAAGGCTCACTCCTTAATCAACACTTGCCAAGGCTCACTCCCTAATCAACACTTGCCAAGGCTCACTTCCTAATCACACTTGCCAAGGCTCACTCCCTCACCAACACTTGCCAAGGCTCACTCCCTCACTAACACTTGCCAAGGCTCACTCCCTAATCAACACTTGCCAAGGCTCACTTCCTAATCACACTTGCCAAGGCTCACTTCCTAATCACACTTGCCAAGGCTCACTCCCTCACCAACACTTGCCAAGGCTCACTCCCTCACCAACACTTGCCAAGGCTCACTCCCTAATCAACACTTGCCAAGGCTCACTTCCTAATCACACTTGCCAAGGCTCACTCCCTCACCAACACTTGCCAAGGCTCACTCCCTCACTAACACTTGCCAAGGCTCACTCCCTAATCAACACTTGCCAAGGCTCACTTCCTAATCACACTTGCCAAGGCTCACTCCCTCACCAACACTTGCCAAGGCTCACTCCCTCAACAACACTTGCCAAGGCTCACTCCCTCAACAACACTTGCCAAGGCTCACTCCCTAATCAACACTTACCAAGGCTCACTCCCTCACCAACACTTGCCAAGGCTCACTCCCTAATCAACACTTGCCAAGGCTCACTTCCTAATCACACTTACCAAGGCTCACTCCCTCACCAACACTTGCCAAGGCTCACTCCCTCACTAACACTTGCCAAGGCTCACTCCCTAATCAACACTTACCAAGGCTCACTCCCTCACCAACACTTGCCAAGGCTCACTCCCTAATCAACACTTGCCAAGGCTCACTTCCTAATCACACTTACCAAGGCTCACTCCCTCACCAACACTTGCCAAGGCTCACTCCCTCACTAACACTTGCCAAGGCTCACTCCTTAATCAACACTTGCCAATGCTCACTTCCTAATCACACTTGCCAAGGCTCACTTCCTAATCACACTTGCCAAGGCTCACTCCCTCACCAACACTTGCCAAGGCTCACTCCCTCACCAACACTTGCCAAGGCTCACTTCCTAATCAACACTTGCCAAGGCTCACTTCCTAATCACACTTGCCAAGGCTCACTCCCTCACCAACACTTGCCAAGGCTCACTCCCTCACTAACACTTGCCAAGGCTCACTCCCTAATCAACACTTGCCAAGGCTCACTTCCTAATCACACTTGCCAAGGCTCACTCCCTCACCAACACTTGCCAAGGCTCACTCCCTCAACAACACTTGCCAAGGCTCACTCCCTCAACAACACTTGCCAAGGCTCACTCCCTAATCAACACTTACCAAGGCTCACTCCCTCACCAACACTTGCCAAGGCTCACTCCCTAATCAACACTTGCCAAGGCTCACTTCCTAATCACACTTACCAAGGCTCACTCCCTCACCAACACTTGCCAAGGCTCACTCCCTCACTAACACTTGGCAAGGCTCACTCCCTAATCAACACTTGCCAAGGCTCACTTCCTAATCACACTTGCCAAGGCTCACTTCCTAATCACACTTGCCAAGGCTCACTTCCTAATCACACTTGCCAAGGCTCACTCCCTAATCAACACTTACCAAGGCTCACTCCCTCACCAACACTTGCCAAGGCTCACTTCCTAATCACACTTGCCAAGGCTCACTTCCTAATCACACTTGCCAAGGCTCACTTCCTAATCACACTTGCCAAGGCTCACTCCCTAATCAACACTTACCAAGGCTCACTCCCTCACCAACACTTGCCAAGGCTCACTTCCTAATCACACTTGCCAAGGCTCACTCCCTCACCAACACTTGCCAAGGCTCACTCCCTCACCAACACTTACCAAGGCTCACTCCCTCACCAACACTTGCCAAGGCTCACTTCCTAATCACACTTGCCAAGGCTCACTCCCTCACCAACACTTGCCAAGGCTCACTCCCTCACCAACACTTGCCAAGGCTCACTCCCTCACCAACACTTGCCAAGGCTAACTACTGCCTTTACAGTTACTAATACCTACGATATTTTTAATTACAAGGTATCAGTTCTCAAATTATTATTAATTCCCGGGATTATTTTCAGTCATACATAAAGGTTTCGGACACATTTTTCACAGATAAACACAGATTCCTGCCTCACATTTTTAGTCACTGAATCAGAAATTTCTTCAGATACGACACTTCGGTATATGTCACTAACTCTATGTTCTAAGCCCAGCGTAGTTCGTTATCACAGCACATCCAGAACCATTGAGCATGACTCAATGCTCTAAGCCTATCGAGGCTAATTATCAAAATCCACCCTAGCGAGGATCATTACCTAACAATAATGGTCTGTAATACTAACAAGACAAGGAGAGATCATTTCATATTCCACTGACGTCGCATATCGTCTCTGTACTGAATCAAAATCTCATCAGCGGAAGGCCTCGGTCAGATGACCAAAAGCTGCAGCTGCGAGTGATCTTAAATATGACTAAGACCCGCGTCAGGAAACACTTGTCCTGTTTCCTGACGAACCTTACCTAACCTAACCTTCATTAGCTGGCCAAACGTCATCAGCTAAAGATACCAGGTGTTGCACATGTGCCTAATTCCTCATTATTCTCCTAGCCGTATCCAGATGCAATATTTCTCACTTAATATCATAAATCCAGGACCTCGAGTAACAATCCTCGTCTAATTAAAGGGAATTTAACGCAGTAATCAAGGCTTGACATTACAGGCTTATGAAAGTACCTCATGTGAATCTCTGACTGTATCTCACTAGACAGATCCTTGATAGCTGCCCTAAAAGTGTGAAATGGATTGTTAAACGTTTTGCACTCTGGTACAAATAAGATGACACGTAACTCTAATCAATTTATGCTTACATCAGGTATACAGTTATTGTCACTTTTACTTGTCTTTCTATATGGTTCATATTCCTGTGATTATTTCTATCAAATTAAGATAAAAAAATTTTAACACGATTTCGGAATAGATCCTGGAGAATCAGGAGATTTCTTGTGGGTTTAGGTTAAGTTTGGTAAAGTTTGTTAATATTACTAACACAGGTGTAGTCTACTGTTCTGCACACCTGGCCATAGCTCGATAACTACTTTGGAACGAGACTAAATATTTGTATTTCCTTCAAATATTAATCAGATAGGTGAAATAATACAGCCTATGCACAATATATATAGCTATGTACAATATATATAGCTATGTACAATAGGGAAAATGCAAGCAAGAGACGCGGTTAGAACTATAGCGACAAAAGACTTGAAAGTAAATCTGCCAAGGATGATGCACAAGTGTACCACATCCCTTCACAGCTATTGAAGGCTTCCTAGTGATTAGCTGGTTGAACCAAGGTACTAGCATACCGATGGGGCCTCTGCTCTTTACACCCTTAGCACTTGGTTCGCTGGTCGGGAGGGCATGCCTATATGGGTGTGACTTAGGCCGAATAAATTGCAACATACTCTTAGCATGCCACAGTTAGGAAACGGAACAAGTGTTTCTTGACGAGGGTCTTTGTCACATGATGACCCGCAGCTGGAGCTTTTGGTCATCTGACTGAGGCCTTCCGCTCGCTTGCCACTCCACCCCTTTAAAATGTATGACTATTATTATAGCCATTTGTGTATTCTTGTGGGCTTGCTGAGTTGCGATGTCTGGCCCTTTCGGAGTGGATACCCGAAACTGGAACTGTGTCGCTAGCAGTGACAGCCTGGTAGAACATTAAGAAACTTTATTGACGAAATATTTTGCCTGCTTTGTGTGCTTTATCTGTTCAGTAGAAAGATGAATTACATTCCTGGAGACATCAGAAATATAATTCATTTCTGCGGTCGAACAACAGCGGTGCACATGAATCAGAATGAGCTGCCAGGGTACACGAACCCTCGAAATCAGCCACAGGTATGGTACAGGTGTGTACAAAAGGGATAAAAAATGTTTTTCATTCCATCAATCGGGCAGATCCAAGCGTAAACAATTATCCTTAAAATTGTTTCCTTATGGCAAACCATTACCCGCACGCTCCTTCGTACGTATTTCCAATACTATATATACAGATACTCGCCGAAGGACAGAGAGAAATGAGGTCTGGTTTCTGCAGTTTATGGCCGGATATTGAGAAAGAAGTGAATTTTACTATTCTTTTTATCGTAAATAGTTTCAATTTAGGGGAAATGATATAAAATGAAAAGTTTTAAGGAACGATCTACGATCGTTCGTCATTTTTTATGTTTCTGAAGCAGTTTCTATATATATAAGATGGCAAGAAACAGCTATGTTTATATGCGAAATAAACATTAGTAAGAAGCAGAAATATTGTAACAGCTTTCGAGATTTCTCACATAAGAGCATGACAAGAGGAAAAAATCAAGGATCAGAAAAAATGGGGATAGAAGAGGACTCTCGGGTGAGAAGAAAAGGCAAGAATCGATAGCAATAGGATATCCGTCAGGAGATTTATTGGCATAATGGAGCCAAATATCTGTTGTCAAGATGAAAGAGAGACTCCTCTTGCCTGTTGCACCTCTCCCACCCACCCAGTGTGTATATATATATATATATATATATATGGACCCTCATCCTCAGAGAAAAGAATAAACTTGCTTCAGGGAAAACTCAAGGTTCTCCCTGAAGCTGATTGAGAATTTTCTCCTACCACCCCCTATATTTTATATATACATGTATATTTTATAAAGACAAAATACATTGACAAAACATTCACAAAAATACGATAGAAAGTAAAACAACATAGGTAACTCAGAGCTACATCTCGAATACTTCGTCCAGCTGCCCGGCGGTGGGCCGCGTGCCCAGAATGCTGCAGGCATTTCCTCTCTGGATCGCAACATTGGGTCTCTGAAAGAGGAAGCTGGTCGCCCTGTGGTCCTTGGTTTCTATGATGAGCTTTTCACCCAGCTCTATTAGGAACTTTAGAGCACACTTGCCCCATTCTCCAAGGGTCTCCGACCCTATTGGGATGAAGTTATAGCAAGGGGGAAGGTCTTCATATTTGCGGATCTTCTGGGTCTCCCTGTGGCTGGCAGCTCCACCCCCTTCCACTACGGAGTATGGCAAGTAGGTGTCTGCCAATGTGGCGGCACATGTGTAGTCCCAGGCAATCTGCTTTCCATCCTTCCAAGGTAGCATAGTGGTTCCATCAGGACGCTTTTGACTTCCGTCAGACCTGCACTTGGGGTTCCCTTTGAGCTGGGCAACGGGCTGTGGCGAGGCTTCTCTTTATGATGTCATTGACCTCCTCATGCCTGGCATACTTCCCTTCTGCTTTGTGACACACGAGACCATGAAGTCCGAATTGATCAGCTGTCGCCCTGCCGCAAATACACCTATGTTCGGTGAGGATAGGGGCGGCTAGGCGAAGAGCAACACCAATCCGAATGGCATGTGGGTCTAGTCGAGTGCCCAAGGAGGAATTGGGAACAGCTAACAGGAAATCTCCTAAGTGTGGTGCCTTCACTGCCAGGAGACGAGCTATGTCCTTTCTTGAGGCGTTGGAGAGCATTGTGTTGGCGATTTTTTCCATGATCGGTTTGTCCCAGTGGGACTGTTTGTGTTCTTTGGGAGGAGCTGGTCTACTAGAGGAATCTGTAAGGGTGTCCCACCGAATCGCTGCTTCAGTAAACCTGGGGTCTTGAGCTCCTACCACGTCTCTCAAGCGTTCGGGAACAATCTTGACTAATGCACTGGAAGCCAAACACGAAGACAGAAAAGCAGGTAAAGCAACATGCGTTGCTTTGTGCACCCCTATACCTCCCAGTCGCACTGGGAGGGTTGCCTGATCCCATTGCTGATCCTCTAGTGACAGGTTCAGTGCCTTCTTAAGGGTTGACCTCAGGTGTGCGTCATATTCGTCGAGTGTTGGGTTGTCAAAAGAGGGTGCACACCTCAGGAAGTGAGTCTTGGAATAGTAAGACACCTTGTGAGGAGATACAGAGCATCATGGGCATCAAGATTGCTTATTCTCTCCTCCATTCTCATCAGGTCATTCAATTTGTCCTTGAGGACTGTGTCGATGGCCTGGTGACCCAGCGGTGCTCCCAGGAGGGTACTGCTGGACGGAGTGGTAGTAGAGACTTCTGGGAGGATTCTTCGCACAGCATTGATTATTTCCTGGTTCGCTGTGATGATTTCACACTTGGAGGGATTGAGGATGAGTCCCAAGTCTTCTCCCTGTGTTTTCACCAGTTGTAGGTCCCCTACCAGGGACTCTTCAGTACCTGCCAGAGTGCCATCATCCAGGTACCAGATGTTAAGCTCGCTGCGTAGGCTGACTGAACTGTCGAATGAATGAATAATCAATTTAAATGTGTTACAGGTCCCTTTTTGCTCTATATTCCAAGGCGGTGATGTACCAGTTCACGCCGCTGGAGTTTAAAATTGTCATGAACATGAAAGTGGAGTCGAGCACTTGGAGTGGTCCCACAATCACCGGATTTAAATATTATCGAGCATCTGTGAGGGTCAATTAGAGCAGCAAGTCAGGAACCAATTTCCTCCACCGTTGTCTTTGGAAGAGTAAATGCATGTTTTGCTTGAGGAATGGCTCGGAATCCCCCTGGATACTGTTCTAATACTCTTTGAATCAATTCCTCGACGAACTGGTGATGTTTTAGCTGCAAATTGAGACCCAACTCCATATCGAAAACAAAAAATGTTATAGAATAGTGTTCATATTATTTTGTTTCCGTGGCCTGGTGGCTAAGGTTATCGCTTCACACGGCGAGTGTCTGGGTTTGATTCCCAGCGAAGGTAGAAACTTTGGGCGTGTTTCTTTACACCGGTTGTCTATGTTCCCCATCAGTAAAATGGGAAACTGTGTGTTAGTGGACTGGTGTGGGTCGCATCCTGGGACAAAACTAACCTAATTTTCCCAAAATGCTCAGCATAACAAGCGACTCTCGTTGTAGTAGCATGTCATTGATGTCAGCTACGCCTGTATACCTTGTACATGTACTTGTAGCAAATAAAG